>NW_027422278.1:0-206262 GCF_037893015.1 Macrotis lagotis | reverse complement strand
TGCCTTAGCCTTGCCTCGCCTGACAGTACCTTGCCTTGCGTTACGCTTTCCTTGCGTTGCCGTGCATTGCCTAGCCGAGCGTTGTCGTGCAATAGCCTTGTTTCCCCTTGCCGTGCCGTTCCTTCCGTTACCCTTGCCTTGCCTTGCTTTCCCTGGCCTTCCTTGCCTTCCCTTACTCTTTGCTTGGCTTCCGTGTATTGCCTAGCCTTGCGTTGTCGTGCATTAGCCTTGCCTTGCCTCACCGTGCCTTGCCTTGCGTTACCCTTTCTTGCCTGGCCGTGCATTTCCTAGCCGTGCGTTGCCGTGCCTTAGCCTTGTTTCCCCTTGCCGTACCGTGCCTTTTGTTACACTTGCCTTGCCTGGCTTTGCCTTGCCTTCCTTTCCTTCCGTTACTCTTTCCTTACCTTGCCGTGCACTGCCTAGCCTTGCGTTGTCGTGCATTAGCCTTGCCTTGCCTCACCGTGCCTTGCCTTGCGTTACCTTTTCCTTGGCTGGCCGTGCATTGCCTAGCCGTGCGTTGCCGTGCCTTAGCCTTGTTTCCCCTTGCCGTGCCGTTCCTTCCATTACCCTTACCATGCCTTGCTTTCCCTTGCTTTCCTTGGCTTCCGTTACTCTTTCCTTGCCTTGCCGTGCATTGCCTAGCCGTGCATTGTCCTGCATTAGCCTTGCCTTGCCTCACCGTGCCTTGCCTTGCGCTACCCTTTCCTTCCCTATCCGTGGATTCCATAGCTGTGCGTTGTCGTGGCTTACCCTTGTTTCCCCTTGCGGTGCCGTGCCTTCCGTTACCCTTGCCTTGCCTTGCTTTCCCTTGCCTTCCTTGCCTTCCGTTACTATTTCCTTGCATAGCTGTGCACTGCCCAGCCTTGAGTTGTCGTGCCGTAGCCTTGTTTCACCTTGCCATAGCCTTGCTTGCCAAGCCTTGATTTGCCTTGCCTTCCTTTGCTTTCGTTACTCTTTCCTTGCCTAACCGTGCACTGCCTAGCCTTGCGTTGTCGTGCATTAGCCTTGCCTCCCCAAACCGTGCCTTGCCTTGCGTTACCCTTTCCTTGCTTTGCCCTGCATTGCCTAGCCCTGCGTTGTCGTGCCTTAGCCTTGCCTCGCCTGACAGTACCTTGCCTTGCGTTACGCTTTCCTTGCGTTGCAGTGCATTGCCTAGCCGTGCGTTGTCGTGCCTTAGCCTTGATTCCCATTGCCGTGCCGTTCCTTCCGTTACACTTGCCTTCCTTGCCTTCCGTTACTCTTTGCTTGCCTTCCGTGCATTGCCTAGCCTTGCGTTGTCGTGCCTTAGCCTTGCCTCGCCTGCCCGTGCCTTAGCTTGCGTTAGGGTTTCCTTGCCTTGCCGTGCATTGCCTAGCCGTGCGTTGTCGTGCCTTAGCCTTGTTTCCCCTTACCGGTTCGTGCCTTTTGTTACACCTGCCTTGCCTGGATTTGCCTTGCCTTCCTTTCCTTCCGTTACTCTTTCCTTGCCTTACCGTGCACTGCCTAGCCTTGCGTTGTCGTGCCTTAGCCTTGCCTTGCCTGACCGTGCCTTGCCTGGCGTTACCCTTACCTTGCCTTGCTTTCCCTTGCGTTCCTTTCCTTCCGTTACTTTTTGCTTACCTTACGTGCATTGCCTATCCTTGCGTTGTCGTGCCTTAGCCTTTCCTTGCCTCACCGTACCTTGCCTTGCGTTACCCTTTCCTTGCCTTGCCCTGCATTGCCTAGCCGTGCGTTGTCGTGCATTAGCCTTGCCTTGCCTCACCGTGCCTTGCCTTGCGTTACCCTTTCCTTGCCTTGCCCTGCATTGCCTAGCCGTGCGTTGTCGTGCCTTAGCCTTGCCTCGCCTGACAGTGCCTTACCCTTTCCTTGCCTGGCCGTGCATTGCCTAGCCGTGCGTTGCCGTGCCTTAGCCTTGTTTCCCCTTGCCTTGCCTTCCTTGCCTTCCGTCACTCTTTGCTTGCCTTCCGTGCATTGCCTAGCCTTGCGTTGTCGTGCCTTAGCCTTGTTTCACCTTGTTATAGACTTGCGTGCGTTGCCTTGCTTTGCCTTGCCTTCCTTGCCTTCCGTTACTCTTTGCTTGCCTTCCGTGCATTGCCTAGCCTTTCGTTGTCTTGCCTTAGCCTTTTTTCACCTTGCCATAGCCTTGCTTGCGTTGCCTTGCTTTGCCTTGCATTCCTTGCCTTCCGTTACTCTTTGCTTGCCTTCCGTGCATTGCCCAGCCGTGCGATGTCGTGCATTAGCCTTGCCTTGCCTTACCGTGCCTTGCCTTGCGTTACCCTTTCCTTGCCTGGCCGTGCATTGCCTAGCCGTGCGTTGCCGTTCCTTAGCCTTGTTCCCCCTTGCCGTGCCGTGCCTTTTGTTACACTTGCCTTGCCTTGCTTTGCCTTGAATTCCTTTCCTTTCGTTACTCTTTCCTTGCCTAGCCGTGCATTGCCTAGACTTGCGTTGTAGTGCCTTAGCCTTGTTTCACCTTGCCATAGACTTGCTTGCCTTGCCTTGCTTTGCCTTGCCTTCCTTGCCTTCCGTTACTCTTTGCTTGCCTTCCGTGCATTGCCTAGCCCAGCGTAGTCGGGCCTTAGCCTTGTTTCCCCTTGCCGTGCCGTTACTTCCATTACCCTTGCCTTGCCTTGCTTTCTCTGGCCTTCCTTGCCTTCCCTTACTCTTTGCTTGGCTTCCGTGTATTGCCTAGCCTTGCGTTGTCGTGCTTTAGCCTTGCCTTGCCTCACCGTGCCTTGCCTTGCGTTACCCTTTCTTGCCTGGCCGTGCATTTCCTAGCCGTGCGTTGCCGTGCCTTAGCCTTCTTTTCTCTTGCCGTGCCGTGCCTTTTGTTACACTTGCCTTGCCTGGCTTTGCCTTGCCTTCCTTTCCTTCCGTTACTCTTTCTTTACCTTGCCGTGCACTGCCTAGCCTTGCGTTGTCGTGCATTAACCTTGGCTTTCCTGACCGTGCCTTGCCTGGCGTTACCCTTTCCTTGCCTTGCCCTGTATTGCCTAGCCCTGCGTTGTCGTGCCTTAGACGTGTTTCCAATTGCCGTGCCGTTCTTTCCCTTACCCTTACCTTGCCTTACTTTCCCTTGCTTTTCTTGCCTTCCGTTACTCTTTGCTTACCTTCCGTGCATTGCCTAGGCTTGCGTTCTCGTGCCTTACCCTTGCCTCGCCTGACAGTACCTTGCCTTGCGTTACGCTTTCCTTGCGTTGCCGTGCATTGCCTAGCCTTGCGTTGTCGTGCCTTAGCCTTGTTTCCCCTTGCCGTGCCGTTCCTTCCGTTACCCTCGCCTTGCCTTGCTTTCCCTTGCCTTCCTTGCCTTCCGTTACTCTTTGCTTGCCTTCCGTGCATTGCATAGCCTTGCGTTGTCGTGCCTTAGCCTTTCCTCGCCTGACCGTGCCTTGCCTTGCGTTAGCCTTTCCTTGCCTTGCCGTGCATTGCCAAGCCGTGCGTTGTCGTGCATTAGACTTGCCTTGCCTCACCGTGCCTTGCATTGCGTTACCCTTTCCTTACCTAGCCGTGCATTGCCTAGCCTTGCGTTGTAGTGCCTTAGCCTTGTTTCACCTTGCCATAGACTTGCTTGCCTTGCCTTGCTTTGCCTTGCCTTCCTTGCCTTCCGTTACTCTTTGCTTGCCTTCCGTGCATTGCCTAGCCGAGCGTAGTCGGGCCTTAGCCTTGTTTCCCCTTGCCGTGCCGTTACTTCCGTTACCCTTGCCTTCCCTTGCTTTCCCTGGCCTTCCTTGCCTTCCCTTACTCTTTGCTTGGCTTCCGTGTATTGCCTAGCCTTGCGTTGTCGTGCTTTAGCCTTGCCTTGCCTCACCGTGCCTTGCCTTGCGTTACCCTTTCTTGCCTGGCCGTGCATTTCCTAGCCGTGCGTTGCCGTGCCTTAGCCTTGTTTCCCCTTGCCGTACCGTGCCTTTTGTTACACTTGCCTTGCCTGGCTTTGCCTTGCCTTCCTTTCCTTCCGTTACTCTTTCCTTACCTTGCCGTGCACTGCCTAGCCTTGCGTTGTCGTGCATTAGCCTTGCCTTGCCTCACCGTGCCTTGCCTTGCGTTACCTTTTCCTTGGCTGGCCGTGCATTGCCTAGCCGTGCGTTGCCGTGCCTTAGCCTTGTTTCCCCTTGCCGTGCCGTTCCTTCCATTACCCTTACCATGCCTTGCTTTCCCTTGCTTTCCTTGGCTTCCGTTACTCTTTGCTTGCCTTCCGTGCATTGCCTAGCCTTGCGTTGTCGTGCCTTAGCCTTGCCTCGCCTGACCGTGCCTTCCCTTGCGTTACCCTTTCCTTGCCTTGCCGTGCATTGCCTAGCCGTGCATTGTCCTGCATTAGCCTTGGATTGCCTGACCGTGCCTTGCCTTGCGCTACCCTTTCCTTCCCCATCCGTGGATTCCATAGCTGTGCGTTGTCGTGGCTTACCCTTGTTTCCCCTTGCGGTGCCGTGCCTTCCGTTACCCTTGCCTTGCCTTGCTTTCCCTTGCCTTCCTTGCCTTCCGTTACTATTTCCTTGCCTAGCTGTGCACTGCCCAGCCTTGAGTTGTCGTGCCGTAGCCTTGTTTCACCTTGCCATAGCCTTGCTTGCCTAGCCTTGCTTTGCCTTGCCTTCCTTTCCTTTCGTTACTCTTTCCTTGCCTAACCGTGCACTGCCTAGCCTTGCGTTGTCGTGCATTAGCCTTGCCTCCCCAAACCGTGCCTTGCCTTGCGTTACCCTTTCCTTGCTTTGCCCTGCATTGCCTAGCCCTGCGTTGTCGTGCATTAGCCTTGCCTTGCCTTACCGTGCCTTGCCTTGCGTTACCCTTTCCTTGCCTTGCCGTGCATTGCCTAGCCGTGCGTTGTCGTGCCTTAGCCTTGTTTCCCCTTGCCGTGCCGTTCCTTCCGTTACCCTTGCCTTGCCTTGCTTTCCCTTGCTTTCCTTCTCTTCCGTTACTCTTTGCTTACCTTCCGTGCATTGCCTAGCCTTGCGTTGTCGTGCCTTAGCCTTGCCTCGCCTGACCGTGCCTTGCCTTGCGTTACCCTTTCCTTGCCTTGCCGTGCATTGCCTAGCCGTGCGTTGTCGTGCATCAGCCTTGCCTTGCCTCACCGTGCCATGCCTTGCGTTACCCTTTCCTTGCCTTGCCGTGCATTGCCTAGCCGTGCGTTGCCGTGCCTTAGCCTTGTTTCCCCTTGCATTGCCGTTCCTTCTGTTACCCTTGCCTTGCCTTGCTTTCTCTTGCCTTCCTTGCCTTCCGTTACTCTTTGCTTGCCTTCCCTGCATTGCTTAGCCTTGCGTTGTCGTGCATTCGCCTTGCCTCCCGAAACCGTGCCTTGCCTTTTGTTACACTTGCCTTGCCTTGCTTTGCCTTGCCTTCCTTTCCTTCCGTTACTCTTTCCTTGCCTAGCCGTGCACTGCCTAGCCTTGCGTTGTCGTGCATTAGCTTTGCCTCCCCAAACCGTGCCTTGCCTTGCCTTACCATTTCCTTGCCTTGCCCTTCATTGCCTAGCCCTGTGTTGTCGTGCCTTAGTCTTGTTTGCCCTTACCGTGCCGTTCCTTTCGTTACCCTTGCCTTCCCCTGCTTTCCCTTGCCTTCCTTGCCTTCCGTTACTCTTTGCTTGCCTTCCGTGCATTGCCTAGCCTTGCGTTGTCGTGCCTTAGCCTTGCCTCGCCTAACCGTGCCTTGCCTTGCGTTACCCTTTCGTTGCCTTGCCTTGCATTGCCTAGCCGTGCGTTGTCGTGCATTAGCCTTGCCTTGCCTTACCGTGCCTTGCCTTGCGTTACCCTTTCCTTGCCTGGCCGTGCATTGCCTAGCCGTGCGTTGCCGTGCCTTAGCCTTTTTTCCCCTTGCCGTTCCGCTCCTTCCGTTACCCTTGCCTTGCCTTGCTTTCCCTTCCCTTCCTTGCCTTCCGTTACTCGTTGCTTGCCTTCCGTGCATTGCCTAGCCTTGCGTTGTCGTGCATTAGCCTTGCCTCCCCAAACCGTGCCTTGCCTTGCGTTACCCTTACCTTGCCTTGCCCTGCATTGCCTAGCCCTGTGTTGTCGTGCCTTAGCCTTGTTTCCCCTTACCGTGCCGTTCCTTTCGTTACCCTTGCCTTCCCCTGCTTTCCCTTGCATTCCTTGCCTTCCGTTACTCTTTGCTTGCCTTCCGTGCACTGCCTAGCCTTGCGTTGTCGTGCCTTAGCCTTTTTTCACCTTGCCATAGCCTTGCTTGCGTTGCCTTGCTTTGCCTTGCATTCCTTGCCTTCCGTTACTCTTTGCTTGCCTTCCGTGCATTGCCTAGCCTTCCGTTGTCGTGCATTAGCCTTGTCTTGCCTTACCTTGCCTTGCCTTGCGTTACCCTTTCCTTGCCTTGCCGTGCATTTCCTAGCCGTGCGTTTTCGTGCATTAGCCTTGTCTTGCCTTACCGTGCCTTGCCTTGCGTTACCCTTTCCTTGCCTGGCCGTGCATTGCCTAGCCGTGCGTTGCCGTTCCTTAGCCTTGTTTCCCCTTGCCGTGCCTTGCCTTTTGTTACACTTGCCTTGCCTTGCGTTGCCTTGCCTTCCATTCCTTCCGTTACTCTTTCCTTGCCTAGCCGTGCACTGCCTAGCCTTGCGTTGTCGTGCATTAGCCTTGCCTCCCGAAACCGTGCCTTGCCTTGCGTTACCATTTCCTTGCCTTGCCCTGCATTGCCTAGCCCTGTGTTGTCGTGCCTTAGTCTTGTTTGCCCTTACCGTGCCGTTCCTTCCGTTACCCTTGCCTTCCCCTGCTTTCCCTAGCCTTCCTTGCCTTCCGTTACTCTGCTTGCCTTCCGTGCATTGCCTAGCCTTGCGCTGTCGTGCATTAGCCTTGCCTTGCCTCACAGTGCCTTGCCTTGCGTTACCTTTTCCTTGCCTGGCCGTGCATTGCCTAGCCGTGCATTGTCGTGCATTTGCCTTGCCTTCACTCACCGTGCCGGGCCTTGCGTTACCCTTTCCTTGCCTGGCCGTGCATTGCCTAGCCGTGCGTTCTCGTGCATTAGCCTTGTCTTGCCTTACCGTGCCTTGCCTTGCGTTACCCTTTCCTTGCCTTGCCGTGCATTGCCTAGCCGTGCGTTGTCGTGCATCAGCCTTGCCTTGCCTCACCGTGCCTTGCCTTGCGTTACCCTTTCCTTGCCGTGCCGTGCCTTGCCTAGCCGTGCGTTGCCGTGCCTTAGACTTGTTTCCTCTTGCCGTGCCGTTCCTTTTGTTACCCTTGCCTTGCCTTGCTTTCTCTTGCCTTCCTTGCCTTCCGTTACTCTTTGCTTGCCTTCCCTGCATTGCCGAGCCTTGCGTTGTCGTGCATTCGCCTTGCCTCCCCAAACCGTGCCTTGCCTTGCGTTACCCTTTCCTTTCCTTGCCCTGCATTGCCTAGCCCTGTGTTGTCGTGCCTTAGCCTTGTTTCCCCTTACCGTGCCATTCATTTCGTTACCCTTGCCTTCCCCTGCTTTCCCTTGCATTCCTTGCCTTCCTTTACTCTTTGCTTGCCTTCCGTGCATTGCCTAGCCTTGCGTTGTCGTGCCTTAGCCTTGCCTCGCCTCACCGTGCCTTGCCTTGAGTTACCCTTTCCTTGCCTTGCCGTGAATTGCCTAGCCGTGCGTTGTCGTGCATCAGCCTTGCCTTGCCTCACCGTGCCTTGCCTTGCGTTACCCTTTCCTTGCCTTGCAGTGCATTGCCTAGCCGTGCGTTGTCGTGCCTTAGCCTTGTTTCCCCTTGCCGTGCCTTGCCTTTTGTTACACTTGCCTTGCCTTGCTTTGCCTTGCCTTCCTTTCCTTCCGTTACCCTTTCCTTGCCTAGCCGTGCACTGCCTGGCCTTGCGTTGTCGTGCATTAGCCTTGCCTTCCAAACCGTGCCTTGCCTTGCGTTACCATTTCCTTGCCTTGCCCTGCATTGCCTAGGCCTGTGTTGTCGTGCCTTAGTCTTGTTTGCCCTTACCGTGCCGTTCCTTCCGTTACCCTTGCCTTCCCCTGCTTTCCCTAGCCTTCCTTGCCTTCCGTTACTCTTTGCTTGCCTTCCGTGCACTGCCTAGCCTTGCGTTGTCGTGCATTAGTCTTGTTTGCCATTAAAGTGACGTTCCTTTCGTTACCCTTGCCTTCCCCTGCTTTCCCTTGCCTTCCTTGCCTTCCGTTACTCTTTGCTTGCCTTCCGTGCATTGCCTAGCCTTGCGTTGTCGTGCCTTAGCCTTGCCTCGCCTGACCGTGCCTTGCCTTGCGTTACCCTTTCCTTGCCTTGCCGTGCATTGCCTAGCCGTGCGTTGTCGTGCATCAGCATTGCCTTGCCTCACCGGGCCATGCCTTGCGTTATCCTTTCCTTGCCTTGCCGTGCATTGCCTAGCCGTGCGTTGCCGTGCCTTAGCCTTGTTTCCCCTTGCATTGCCGTTCCTTCTGTTACCCTTGCCTTGCCTTGCTTTCCCTTGCCTTCCTTGCCTTCCGTTACTCTTTGCTTGCCTTCCCGTCATTGCCTAGCCTTGCGTTGTCGTGCATTAGCCTTGCCTCCCCAAACCGTGCCTTGCCTTGCGTTACCCTTACCTTGCCTTGCCCTGCATTGCCTAGCCCTGTGTTGTCGTGCCTTAGCCTTGTTTCCCCTTACCGTGCCGTTCCTTTCGTTACCCTTGCCTTCCCCTGCTTTCCCTTGCATTCCTTGCCTTCCGTTACTCTTTGCTTGCGTTCCGTGCACTGCCTAGCCTTGCGTTGTCGTGCCTTCGCCTTTTTTCACCTTGCCATAGACTTGCTTGCGTTGCCTTGCTTTGCCTTGCATTCCTTGCCTTCCGTTACTCTTTGCTTGCCTTCCGTGCATTGCCTAGCCTTGCGTTGTCGTGCCTTAGCCTTGCCTCGCCTAACCGTGCCTTGCGTTGCGTTACCCTTTCCTTGCCTTGCCGTGCATTGCCTAGCCGTACGTTGTCGTGCATTAGCCTTGCCTTGCCTTACCGTGCCTTGCCTGTCGTTACTCTTTCCTTGCCTTGCCGTGCATTGCCTAGCCGTGCGTTATCGTGCCTTAACCTTGATTCCCCTTGCCGTGCCGTGCCTTTTGTTACACTTGCCTTGCCTGGCTTTGCCTTTCCTTCCTTTCCTTCCGTTACTCTTTCCTTGCCTTGCCGTGCACTGCCTAACGTTGCGTTGTCGTGCATTAGCCTTGCCTTGCCTGACCGTGCCTTTTCTGGCGTTACCCTTTCCTTGCCTTGCCGTGCATTGCCTAGCCGTGCGTTGTCGTGGCTTAGCCTTGTTTCCCCTTGCCGTGACGTTCCTTCCGTTACCCTTGCCTTGCCTTGCTTTCGCTTGCCTTCCTTCGTTTCCGTTACTCTTTGCTTGCCTTCCGTGCGTTGCCTAGCCTTGGGTTGTCGTGCATTAGCCTTGCCTTGCCTCACCGTGCCTTGCCTCGCGTTACCATTTCCTTGGTTGGCCGTGCAATGCCTAGCCGTGCGTCCTCGTGCCTTAGCCTTGTTTCACCTTGCCATAGCCTTGCTTGCTTTGCCTTGCTTTGCCTTGCCTTCCTTGCCTTCCGTTACTCTTTGCTTGCCTTTCGTGCATTGCCTAGCCTTGCGCTGTCGTGCCTTAGCCTTTTTTCACCTTGCCATAGCCTTGCTTGCGTTGCCTTCCTTTCCCTTGCCTTCCTTTCCTTCCGTTACTCTTTCCCTGTCAAGCCGTGCACTGCCTAGCCTTGCGTTGTCGTGCATTAGCCTTGCCTCCCCAAACCGTGCCTTGCCTTGAGTTACCATTTCCTTGCCTTGCCCTGCATTGCCTAGCCCTGTGTTGTCTTGCCTTAGTCTTGTTTGCCCTTACCGTGCCGTTCCTTCCATTACCCTTGCCTTCCCCTGCTTCCCCTAGTCTTCCTTGCCTTCCGTTACTCTTTGCTTGCCTTCCGTGCATTGCCCAGCCGTGCGTTGTCGTGCATTAGCCTTGCCTTGCCTTACCGTGCCTTGCCTTGCGTTACCCTTTCCTTGCCTGGCCGTGCATTGCCTAGCCGTGCGTTGCCGTTCCTTAGCCTTGTTCCCCCTTGCCGTGCCGTGCCTTTTGTTACACTTGCCTGACCTTGCTTTGCCTTGAATTCCTTTCCTTTCGTTACTCTTTCCTTGCCTAGCCGTGCATTGCCTAGCCTTGCGTTGTAGTGCCTTAGCCTTGTTTCACCTTGCCATAGACTTGCTTGCCTTGCCTTGCTTTGCCTTGCCTTCTTTGCCTTCCGTTACTCTTTGCTTGCCTTCCGTGCATTGCCTAGCCCAGCGTAGTCGGGCCTTAGCCTTGTTTCCCCTTGCCGTGCCGTTACTTCCGTTACCCTTGCCTTGCCTTGCTTTCTCTGGCCTTCCTTGCCTTCCCTTACTCTTTGCTTGGCTTCCGTGTATTGCCTAGCCTTGCGTTGTCGTGCTTTAGCCTTGCCTTGCCTCACCGTGCCTTGCCTTGCGTTACCCTTTCTTGCCTGGCCGTGCATTTCCTAGCCGTGCGTTGCCGTGCCTTAGCCTTCTTTTCTCTTGCCGTGCCGTGCCTTTTGTTACACTTCCCTTGCCTGGCTTTGCCTTGCCTTCCTTTCCTTCCGTTACTCTTTCTTTACCTTGCCGTGCACTGCCTAGCCTTGCGTTGTCGTGCATTAACCTTGGCTTTCCTGACCGTGCCTTGCCTGGCGTTACCCTTTCCTTGCCTTGCCATGTATTGCCTAGCCCTGCGTTGTCGTGCCTTAGACGTGTTTCCAATTGCCGTGCCGTTCTTTCCCTTACCCTTACCTTGCCTTACTTTCCCTTGCTTTCCTTGCCTTCCGTTACTCTTTGCTTACCTTCCGTGCATTGCCTAGGCTTGCGTTCTCGTGCCTTACCCTTGCCTCGCCTGACAGTACCTTGCCTTGCGTTACGCTTTCCTTGCGTTGCCGTGCATTGCCTAGCCTTGCGTTGTCGTGCCTTAGCCTTGTTTCCCCTTGCCGTGCCGTTCCTTCCGTTACCCTTGCCTTGCCTTGCTTTCCCTTGCCTTCCTTGCCTTCCGTTACTCTTTGCTTGCCTTCCGTGCATTGCATAGCCTTGCGTTGTCGTGCCTTAGCCTTTCCTCGCCTGACCGTGCCTTGCCTTGCATTAGCCTTTCCTTGCCTTGCCGTGCATTGCCTAGCCGTGCATTGTCCTGCATTAGCCTTGCCTTGCCTCACCGTGCCTTGCCTTGCGCTACCCTTTCCTTCCCCATCCGTGGATTCCATAGCTGTGCGTTGTCGTGGCTTACCCTTGTTTCCCCTTGCGGTGCCGTGCCTTCCGTTACCCTTGCCTTGCCTTGCTTTCCCTTGCCTTCCTTGCCTTCCGTTACTATTTCCTTGCCTAGCTGTGCACTGCCCAGCCTTGAGTTGTCGTGCCGTAGCCTTGTTTCACCTTGCCATAGCCTTGCTTGCCTAGCCTTGCTTTGCCTTGCCTTCCTTTCCTTTCGTTACTCTTTCCTTGCCTAACCGTGCACTGCCTAGCCTTGCGTTGTCGTGCATTAGCCTTGCCTCCCCAAACCGTGCCTTGCCTGGCGTTACCCTTTCCTTGCCTTGCCCTGTATTGCCTAGCCCTGCGTTGTCGTGCCTTAGACGTGTTTCCAATTGCCGTGCCGTTCTTTCCCTTACCCTTACCTTGCCTTACTTTCCCTTGCTTTCCTTGCCTTCCGTTACTCTTTGCTTACCTTCCGTGCATTGCCTAGGCTTGCGTTCTCGTGCCTTACCCTTGCCTCGCCTGACAGTACCTTGCCTTGCGTTACGCTTTCCTTGCGTTGCCGTGCATTGCCTAGCCTTGCGTTGTCGTGCCTTAGCCTTGTTTCCCCTTGCCGTGCCGTTCCTTCCGTTACCCTTGCCTTGCCTTGCTTTCCCTTGCTTTCCTTCCCTTCCGTTACTCTTTGCTTACCTTCCGTGCATTGCCTAGCCTTGCGTTGTCGTGCCTTAGCCTTGCCTCGCCTGACAGTACCTTGCCTTGCGTTACGCTTTCCTTGCGTTGCCGTGCATTGCCTAGCCGTGCGTTGTCGTGCCTTAGCCTTGATTCCCATTGCCGTGCCGTTCCTTCCGTTACACTTGCCTTGCCTTGCTTTCCCTTGCCTTCCTTGCCTTCCGTTACTCTTTGCTTGCCTTCCGTGCATTGCCTAGCCTTGCGTTGTCGTGCCTTAGCCTTGCCTCGCCTGACCGTGCCTTGCCTTGCGTTAGGCTTTCCTTGCCTTGCCGTGCATTGCCTAGCCTTGCGTTGTCGTGCCTTAGCCTTGTTTCACCTTGTTATAGACTTGCTTGCGTTGCCTTGCTTTGCCTTGCCTTCCTTGCCTTCCGTTACTCTTTGCTTGCCTTCCGTGCATTGCCTAGCCTTTCGTTGTCTTGCCTTAGCCTTTTTTCACCTTGCCATAGCCTTGCTTGCGTTGCCTTGCTTTGCCTTGCATTCCTTGCCTTCCGTTACTCTTTGCTTGCCTTCCGTGCATTGCCCAGCCGTGCGTTGTCGTGCATTAGCCTTGCCTTGCCTTACCGTGCCTTGCCTTGCGTTACCCTTTCCTTGCCTGGCCGTGCATTGCCTAGCCTTGCGTTGTCGTGCCTTAGCCTTGCCTTGCCTGACCGTGCCTTGCCTGGCGTTACACTTACCTTGCCTTGCTTTCCCTTGCGTTCCTTGCCTTCCGTTACTTTTTGCTTACCTTACGTGCATTGCCTATCCTTGCGTTGTCGTGCCTTAGCCTTGCCTTGCCTCACCGTACCTTGCCTTGCGTTACCCTTTCCTTGCCTTGCCCTGCATTGCCTAGCCGTGCGTTGTCGTGCATTAGCCTTGCCTTGCCTCACCGTGCCTTGCCTTGCGTTACCCTTTCCTTGCCTTGCCCTGCATTGCCTAGCCGTGCGTTGTCGTGCCTTAGCCTTGCCTCGCCTGACAGTGCCTTACCCTTTCCTTGCCTGGCCGTGCATTGCCTAGCCGTGCGTTGCCGTGCCTTAGCCTTGTTTCCCCTTGCAGAGCCGTTCCTTTCGTTGCCCTTGCCTTGCCTTGCTTTCCCTTGCCTTCCTTGCCTTCCGTTACTCTTTGCTTGCCTCCCGTGCATTGCCTAGCCTTGCGTTGTCGTGCCTTAGCCTTGTTTCACCTTGTTATAGACTTGCTTGCGTTGCCTTGCTTTGCCTTGCCTTCCTTGCCTTCCGTTACTCTTTGCTTGCCTTCCGTGCATTGCCTAGCCTTTCGTTGTCTTGCCTTAGCCTTTTTTCACCTTGCCATAGCCTTGCTTGCGTTGCCTTGCTTTGCCTTGCATTCCTTGCCTTCCGTTACTCTTTGCTTGCCTTCCGTGCATTGCCCAGCCGTGCGTTGTCGTGCATTAGCCTTGCCTTGCCTTACCGTGCCTTGCCTTGCGTTACCCTTTCCTTGCCTGGCCGTGCATTGCCTAGCCGTGCGTTGCCGTTCCTTAGCCTTGTTCCCCCTTGCCGTGCCGTGCCTTTTGTTACACTTGCCTTGCCTTGCTTTGCCTTGAATTCCTTTCCTTTCGTTACTCTTTCCTTGCCTAGCCGTGCATTGCCTAGCCTTGCGTTGTAGTGCCTTAGCCTTGTTTCACCTTGCCATAGACTTGCTTGCCTTGCCTTGCTTTGCCTTGCCTTCCTTGCCTTCCGTTACTCTTTGCTTGCCTTCCGTGAATTGCCTAGCCCAGCGTAGTCGGGCCTTAGCCTTGTTTCCCCTTGCCGTGCCGTTACTTCCCTTACCCTTGCCTTGCCTTGCTTTCTCTGGCCTTCCTTGCCTTCCCTTACTCTTTGCTTGGCTTCCGTGTATTGCCTAGCCTTGCGTTGTCGTGCTTTAGCCTTGCCTTGCCTCACCGTGCCTTGCCTTGCGTTACCCTTTCTTGCCTGGCCGTGCATTTCCTAGCCGTGCGTTGCCGTGCCTTAGCCTTCTTTTCCCTTGCCGTGCCGTGCCTTTTGTTACACTTGCCTTGCCTGGCTTTGCCTTGCCTTCCTTTCCTTCCGTTACTCTTTCTTTACCTTGCCGTGCACTGCCTAGCCTTGCGTTGTCGTGCATTAACCTTGGCTTTCCTGACCGTGCCTTGCCTGGCGTTACCCTTTCCTTGCCTTGCCCTGCATTGCCTAGCCCTGCGTTGTCGTGCCTTAGACGTGTTTCCCCTTGCCGTGCCGTTCTTTCCCTTACCCTTACCTTGCCTTACTTTCCCTTGCTTTCCTTGCCTTCCGTTACTCTTTGCTTACCTTCCGTGCATTGCCTAGGCTTGCGTTCTCGTGCCTTAGCCTTGCCTCGCCTGACAGTACCTTGCCTTGCGTTACGCTTTCCTTGCGTTGCCGTGCATTGCCTAGCCGAGCGTTGTCGTGCAATAGCCTTGTTTCCCCTTGCCGTGCCGTTCCTTCCGTTACCCTTGCCTTGCCTTGCTTTCCCTGGCCTTCCTTGCCTTCCCTTACTCTTTGCTTGGCTTCCGTGTATTGCCTAGCCTTGCGTTGTCGTGCATTAGCCTTGCCTTGCCTCACCGTGCCTTGCCTTGCGTTACCCTTTCTTGCCTGGCCGTGCATTTCCTAGCCGTGCGTTGCCGTGCCTTAGCCTTGTTTCCCCTTGCCGTACCGTGCCTTTTGTTACACTTGCCTTGCCTGGCTTTGCCTTGCCTTCCTTTCCTTCCGTTACTCTTTCCTTACCTTGCCGTGCACTGCCTAGCCTTGCGTTGTCGTGCATTAGCCTTGCCTTGCCTCACCGTGCCTTGCCTTGCGTTACCTTTTCCTTGGCTGGCCGTGCATTGCCTAGCCGTGCGTTGCCGTGCCTTAGCCTTGTTTCCCCTTGCCGTGCCGTTCCTTCCATTACCCTTACCATGCCTTGCTTTCCCTTGCTTTCCTTGGCTTCCGTTACTCTTTCCTTGCCTTGCCGTGCATTGCCTAGCCGTGCATTGTCCTGCATTAGCCTTGCCTTGCCTCACCGTGCCTTGCCTTGCGCTACCCTTTCCTTCCCTATCCGTGGATTCCATAGCTGTGCGTTGTCGTGGCTTACCCTTGTTTCCCCTTGCGGTGCCGTGCCTTCCGTTACCCTTGCCTTGCCTTGCTTTCCCTTGCCTTCCTTGCCTTCCGTTACTATTTCCTTGCATAGCTGTGCACTGCCCAGCCTTGAGTTGTCGTGCCGTAGCCTTGTTTCACCTTGCCATAGCCTTGCTTGCCAAGCCTTGATTTGCCTTGCCTTCCTTTGCTTTCGTTACTCTTTCCTTGCCTAACCGTGCACTGCCTAGCCTTGCGTTGTCGTGCATTAGCCTTGCCTCCCCAAACCGTGCCTTGCCTTGCGTTACCCTTTCCTTGCTTTGCCCTGCATTGCCTAGCCCTGCGTTGTCGTGCCTTAGCCTTGCCTCGCCTGACAGTACCTTGCCTTGCGTTACGCTTTCCTTGCGTTGCAGTGCATTGCCTAGCCGTGCGTTGTCGTGCCTTAGCCTTGATTCCCATTGCCGTGCCGTTCCTTCCGTTACACTTGCCTTCCTTGCCTTCCGTTACTCTTTGCTTGCCTTCCGTGCATTGCCTAGCCTTGCGTTGTCGTGCCTTAGCCTTGCCTCGCCTGCCCGTGCCTTAGCTTGCGTTAGGGTTTCCTTGCCTTGCCGTGCATTGCCTAGCCGTGCGTTGTCGTGCCTTAGCCTTGTTTCCCCTTGCCGGTTCGTGCCTTTTGTTACACCTGCCTTGCCTGGATTTGCCTTGCCTTCCTTTCCTTCCGTTACTCTTTCCTTGCCTTACCGTGCACTGCCTAGCCTTGCGTTGTCGTGCCTTAGCCTTGCCTTGCCTGACCGTGCCTTGCCTGGCGTTACCCTTACCTTGCCTTGCTTTCCCTTGCGTTCCTTTCCTTCCGTTACTTTTTGCTTACCTTACGTGCATTGCCTATCCTTGCGTTGTCGTGCCTTAGCCTTTCCTTGCCTCACCGTACCTTGCCTTGCGTTACCCTTTCCTTGCCTTGCCCTGCATTGCCTAGCCGTGCGTTGTCGTGCATTAGCCTTGCCTTGCCTCACCGTGCCTTGCCTTGCGTTACCCTTTCCTTGCCTTGCCCTGCATTGCCTAGCCGTGCGTTGTCGTGCCTTAGCCTTGCCTCGCCTGACAGTGCCTTACCCTTTCCTTGCCTGGCCGTGCATTGCCTAGCCGTGCGTTGCCGTGCCTTAGCCTTGTTTCCCCTTGCAGTGCCGTTCCTTTCGTTGCCCTTGCCTTCCTTGCCTTCCGTTACTCTTTGCTTGCCTCCCGTGCATTGCCTAGCCTTGCGTTGTCGTGCCTTAGCCTTGTTTCACCTTGTTATAGACTTGCGTGCGTTGCCTTGCTTTGCCTTGCCTTCCTTGCCTTCCGTTACTCTTTGCTTGCCTTCCGTGCATTGCCTAGCCTTTCGTTGTCTTGCCTTAGCCTTTTTTCACCTTGCCATAGCCTTGCTTGCGTTGCCTTGCTTTGCCTTGCATTCCTTGCCTTCCGTTACTCTTTGCTTGCCTTCCGTGCATTGCCCAGCCGTGCGATGTCGTGCATTAGCCTTGCCTTGCCTTACCGTGCCTTGCCTTGCGTTACCCTTTCCTTGCCTGGCCGTGCATTGCCTAGCCGTGCGTTGCCGTTCCTTAGCCTTGTTCCCCCTTGCCGTGCCGTGCCTTTTGTTACACTTGCCTTGCCTTGCTTTGCCTTGAATTCCTTTCCTTTCGTTACTCTTTCCTTGCCTAGCCGTGCATTGCCTAGACCTTGCGTTGTAGTGCCTTAGCCTTGTTTCACCTTGCCATAGACTTGCTTGCCTTGCCTTGCTTTGCCTTGCCTTCCTTGCCTTCCGTTACTCTTTGCTTGCCTTCCGTGCATTGCCTAGCCCAGCGTAGTCGGGCCTTAGCCTTGTTTCCCCTTGCCGTGCCGTTACTTCCATTACCCTTGCCTTGCCTTGCTTTCTCTGGCCTTCCTTGCCTTCCCTTACTCTTTGCTTGGCTTCCGTGTATTGCCTAGCCTTGCGTTGTCGTGCTTTAGCCTTGCCTTGCCTCACCGTGCCTTGCCTTGCGTTACCCTTTCTTGCCTGGCCGTGCATTTCCTAGCCGTGCGTTGCCGTGCCTTAGCCTTCTTTTCTCTTGCCGTGCCGTGCCTTTTGTTACACTTGCCTTGCCTGGCTTTGCCTTGCCTTCCTTTCCTTCCGTTACTCTTTCTTTACCTTGCCGTGCACTGCCTAGCCTTGCGTTGTCGTGCATTAACCTTGGCTTTCCTGACCGTGCCTTGCCTGGCGTTACCCTTTCCTTGCCTTGCCCTGTATTGCCTAGCCCTGCGTTGTCGTGCCTTAGACGTGTTTCCAATTGCCGTGCCGTTCTTTCCCTTACCCTTACCTTGCCTTACTTTCCCTTGCTTTTCTTGCCTTCCGTTACTCTTTGCTTACCTTCCGTGCATTGCCTAGGCTTGCGTTCTCGTGCCTTACCCTTGCCTCGCCTGACAGTACCTTGCCTTGCGTTACGCTTTCCTTGCGTTGCCGTGCATTGCCTAGCCTTGCGTTGTCGTGCCTTAGCCTTGTTTCCCCTTGCCGTGCCGTTCCTTCCGTTACCCTCGCCTTGCCTTGCTTTCCCTTGCCTTCCTTGCCTTCCGTTACTCTTTGCTTGCCTTCCGTGCATTGCATAGCCTTGCGTTGTCGTGCCTTAGCCTTTCCTCGCCTGACCGTGCCTTGCCTTGCGTTAGCCTTTCCTTGCCTTGCCGTGCATTGCCAAGCCGTGCGTTGTCGTGCATTAGACTTGCCTTGCCTCACCGTGCCTTGCATTGCGTTACCCTTTCCTTACCTAGCCGTGCATTGCCTAGCCTTGCGTTGTAGTGCCTTAGCCTTGTTTCACCTTGCCATAGACTTGCTTGCCTTGCCTTGCTTTGCCTTGCCTTCCTTGCCTTCCGTTACTCTTTGCTTGCCTTCCGTGCATTGCCTAGCCGAGCGTAGTCGGGCCTTAGCCTTGTTTCCCCTTGCCGTGCCGTTACTTCCGTTACCCTTGCCTTCCCTTGCTTTCCCTGGCCTTCCTTGCCTTCCCTTACTCTTTGCTTGGCTTCCGTGTATTGCCTAGCCTTGCGTTGTCGTGCTTTAGCCTTGCCTTGCCTCACCGTGCCTTGCCTTGCGTTACCCTTTCTTGCCTGGCCGTGCATTTCCTAGCCGTGCGTTGCCGTGCCTTAGCCTTGTTTCCCCTTGCCGTACCGTGCCTTTTGTTACACTTGCCTTGCCTGGCTTTGCCTTGCCTTCCTTTCCTTCCGTTACTCTTTCCTTACCTTGCCGTGCACTGCCTAGCCTTGCGTTGTCGTGCATTAGCCTTGCCTTGCCTCACCGTGCCTTGCCTTGCGTTACCTTTTCCTTGGCTGGCCGTGCATTGCCTAGCCGTGCGTTGCCGTGCCTTAGCCTTGTTTCCCCTTGCCGTGCCGTTCCTTCCATTACCCTTACCATGCCTTGCTTTCCCTTGCTTTCCTTGGCTTCCGTTACTCTTTGCTTGCCTTCCGTGCATTGCCTAGCCTTGCGTTGTCGTGCCTTAGCCTTGCCTCGCCTGACCGTGCCTTCCCTTGCGTTACCCTTTCCTTGCCTTGCCGTGCATTGCCTAGCCGTGCATTGTCCTGCATTAGCCTTGGATTGCCTGACCGTGCCTTGCCTTGCGCTACCCTTTCCTTCCCCATCCGTGGATTCCATAGCTGTGCGTTGTCGTGGCTTACCCTTGTTTCCCCTTGCGGTGCCGTGCCTTCCGTTACCCTTGCCTTGCCTTGCTTTCCCTTGCCTTCCTTGCCTTCCGTTACTATTTCCTTGCCTAGCTGTGCACTGCCCAGCCTTGAGTTGTCGTGCCGTAGCCTTGTTTCACCTTGCCATAGCCTTGCTTGCCTAGCCTTGCTTTGCCTTGCCTTCCTTTCCTTTCGTTACTCTTTCCTTGCCTAACCGTGCACTGCCTAGCCTTGCGTTGTCGTGCATTAGCCTTGCCTCCCCAAACCGTGCCTTGCCTTGCGTTACCCTTTCCTTGCTTTGCCCTGCATTGCCTAGCCCTGCGTTGTCGTGCATTAGCCTTGCCTTGCCTTACCGTGCCTTGCCTTGCGTTACCCTTTCCTTGCCTTGCCGTGCATTGCCTAGCCGTGCGTTGTCGTGCCTTAGCCTTGTTTCCCCTTGCCGTGCCGTTCCTTCCGTTACCCTTGCCTTGCCTTGCTTTCCCTTGCTTTCCTTCTCTTCCGTTACTCTTTGCTTACCTTCCGTGCATTGCCTAGCCTTGCGTTGTCGTGCCTTAGCCTTGCCTCGCCTGACCGTGCCTTGCCTTGCGTTACCCTTTCCTTGCCTTGCCGTGCATTGCCTAGCCGTGCGTTGTCGTGCATCAGCCTTGCCTTGCCTCACCGTGCCATGCCTTGCGTTACCCTTTCCTTGCCTTGCCGTGCATTGCCTAGCCGTGCGTTGCCGTGCCTTAGCCTTGTTTCCCCTTGCATTGCCGTTCCTTCTGTTACCCTTGCCTTGCCTTGCTTTCTCTTGCCTTCCTTGCCTTCCGTTACTCTTTGCTTGCCTTCCCTGCATTGCTTAGCCTTGCGTTGTCGTGCATTCGCCTTGCCTCCCGAAACCGTGCCTTGCCTTTTGTTACACTTGCCTTGCCTTGCTTTGCCTTGCCTTCCTTTCCTTCCGTTACTCTTTCCTTGCCTAGCCGTGCACTGCCTAGCCTTGCGTTGTCGTGCATTAGCTTTGCCTCCCCAAACCGTGCCTTGCCTTGCCTTACCATTTCCTTGCCTTGCCCTTCATTGCCTAGCCCTGTGTTGTCGTGCCTTAGTCTTGTTTGCCCTTACCGTGCCGTTCCTTTCGTTACCCTTGCCTTCCCCTGCTTTCCCTTGCCTTCCTTGCCTTCCGTTACTCTTTGCTTGCCTTCCGTGCATTGCCTAGCCTTGCGTTGTCGTGCCTTAGCCTTGCCTCGCCTAACCGTGCCTTGCCTTGCGTTACCCTTTCGTTGCCTTGCCTTGCATTGCCTAGCCGTGCGTTGTCGTGCATTAGCCTTGCCTTGCCTTACCGTGCCTTGCCTTGCGTTACCCTTTCCTTGCCTGGCCGTGCATTGCCTAGCCGTGCGTTGCCGTGCCTTAGCCTTTTTTCCCCTTGCCGTTCCGCTCCTTCCGTTACCCTTGCCTTGCCTTGCTTTCCCTTCCCTTCCTTGCCTTCCGTTACTCGTTGCTTGCCTTCCGTGCATTGCCTAGCCTTGCGTTGTCGTGCATTAGCCTTGCCTCCCCAAACCGTGCCTTGCCTTGCGTTACCCTTACCTTGCCTTGCCCTGCATTGCCTAGCCCTGTGTTGTCGTGCCTTAGCCTTGTTTCCCCTTACCGTGCCGTTCCTTTCGTTACCCTTGCCTTCCCCTGCTTTCCCTTGCATTCCTTGCCTTCCGTTACTCTTTGCTTGCCTTCCGTGCACTGCCTAGCCTTGCGTTGTCGTGCCTTAGCCTTTTTTCACCTTGCCATAGCCTTGCTTGCGTTGCCTTGCTTTGCCTTGCATTCCTTGCCTTCCGTTACTCTTTGCTTGCCTTCCGTGCATTGCCTAGCCTTCCGTTGTCGTGCATTAGCCTTGTCTTGCCTTACCTTGCCTTGCCTTGCGTTACCCTTTCCTTGCCTTGCCGTGCATTTCCTAGCCGTGCGTTTTCGTGCATTAGCCTTGTCTTGCCTTACCGTGCCTTGCCTTGCGTTACCCTTTCCTTGCCTGGCCGTGCATTGCCTAGCCGTGCGTTGCCGTTCCTTAGCCTTGTTTCCCCTTGCCGTGCCTTGCCTTTTGTTACACTTGCCTTGCCTTGCGTTGCCTTGCCTTCCATTCCTTCCGTTACTCTTTCCTTGCCTAGCCGTGCACTGCCTAGCCTTGCGTTGTCGTGCATTAGCCTTGCCTCCCGAAACCGTGCCTTGCCTTGCGTTACCATTTCCTTGCCTTGCCCTGCATTGCCTAGCCCTGTGTTGTCGTGCCTTAGTCTTGTTTGCCCTTACCGTGCCGTTCCTTCCGTTACCCTTGCCTTCCCCTGCTTTCCCTAGCCTTCCTTGCCTTCCGTTACTCTGCTTGCCTTCCGTGCATTGCCTAGCCTTGCGCTGTCGTGCATTAGCCTTGCCTTGCCTCACAGTGCCTTGCCTTGCGTTACCTTTTCCTTGCCTGGCCGTGCATTGCCTAGCCGTGCATTGTCGTGCATTTGCCTTGCCTTCACTCACCGTGCCGGGCCTTGCGTTACCCTTTCCTTGCCTGGCCGTGCATTGCCTAGCCGTGCGTTCTCGTGCATTAGCCTTGTCTTGCCTTACCGTGCCTTGCCTTGCGTTACCCTTTCCTTGCCTTGCCGTGCATTGCCTAGCCGTGCGTTGTCGTGCATCAGCCTTGCCTTGCCTCACCGTGCCTTGCCTTGCGTTACCCTTTCCTTGCCGTGCCGTGCCTTGCCTAGCCGTGCGTTGCCGTGCCTTAGACTTGTTTCCTCTTGCCGTGCCGTTCCTTTTGTTACCCTTGCCTTGCCTTGCTTTCTCTTGCCTTCCTTGCCTTCCGTTACTCTTTGCTTGCCTTCCCTGCATTGCCGAGCCTTGCGTTGTCGTGCATTCGCCTTGCCTCCCCAAACCGTGCCTTGCCTTGCGTTACCCTTTCCTTTCCTTGCCCTGCATTGCCTAGCCCTGTGTTGTCGTGCCTTAGCCTTGTTTCCCCTTACCGTGCCATTCATTTCGTTACCCTTGCCTTCCCCTGCTTTCCCTTGCATTCCTTGCCTTCCTTTACTCTTTGCTTGCCTTCCGTGCATTGCCTAGCCTTGCGTTGTCGTGCCTTAGCCTTGCCTCGCCTGACCGTGCCTTGCCTTGAGTTACCCTTTCCTTGCCTTGCCGTGAATTGCCTAGCCGTGCGTTGTCGTGCATCAGCCTTGCCTTGCCTCACCGTGCCTTGCCTTGCGTTACCCTTTCCTTGCCTTGCAGTGCATTGCCTAGCCGTGCGTTGTCGTGCCTTAGCCTTGTTTCCCCTTGCCGTGCCTTGCCTTTTGTTACACTTGCCTTGCCTTGCTTTGCCTTGCCTTCCTTTCCTTCCGTTACCCTTTCCTTGCCTAGCCGTGCACTGCCTGGCCTTGCGTTGTCGTGCATTAGCCTTGCCTTCCAAACCGTGCCTTGCCTTGCGTTACCATTTCCTTGCCTTGCCCTGCATTGCCTAGGCCTGTGTTGTCGTGCCTTAGTCTTGTTTGCCCTTACCGTGCCGTTCCTTCCGTTACCCTTGCCTTCCCCTGCTTTCCCTAGCCTTCCTTGCCTTCCGTTACTCTTTGCTTGCCTTCCGTGCACTGCCTAGCCTTGCGTTGTCGTGCATTAGTCTTGTTTGCCATTAAAGTGACGTTCCTTTCGTTACCCTTGCCTTCCCCTGCTTTCCCTTGCCTTCCTTGCCTTCCGTTACTCTTTGCTTGCCTTCCGTGCATTGCCTAGCCTTGCGTTGTCGTGCCTTAGCCTTGCCTCGCCTGACCGTGCCTTGCCTTGCGTTACCCTTTCCTTGCCTTGCCGTGCATTGCCTAGCCGTGCGTTGTCGTGCATCAGCATTGCCTTGCCTCACCGGGCCATGCCTTGCGTTATCCTTTCCTTGCCTTGCCGTGCATTGCCTAGCCGTGCGTTGCCGTGCCTTAGCCTTGTTTCCCCTTGCATTGCCGTTCCTTCTGTTACCCTTGCCTTGCCTTGCTTTCCCTTGCCTTCCTTGCCTTCCGTTACTCTTTGCTTGCCTTCCCGGCATTGCCTAGCCTTGCGTTGTCGTGCATTAGCCTTGCCTCCCCAAACCGTGCCTTGCCTTGCGTTACCCTTACCTTGCCTTGCCCTGCATTGCCTAGCCCTGTGTTGTCGTGCCTTAGCCTTGTTTCCCCTTACCGTGCCGTTCCTTTCGTTACCCTTGCCTTCCCCTGCTTTCCCTTGCATTCCTTGCCTTCCGTTACTCTTTGCTTGCGTTCCGTGCACTGCCTAGCCTTGCGTTGTCGTGCCTTCGCCTTTTTTCACCTTGCCATAGACTTGCTTGCGTTGCCTTGCTTTGCCTTGCATTCCTTGCCTTCCGTTACTCTTTGCTTGCCTTCCGTGCATTGCCTAGCCTTGCGTTGTCGTGCCTTAGCCTTGCCTCGCCTAACCGTGCCTTGCGTTGCGTTACCCTTTCCTTGCCTTGCCGTGCATTGCCTAGCCGTACGTTGTCGTGCATTAGCCTTGCCTTGCCTTACCGTGCCTTGCCTGTCGTTACTCTTTCCTTGCCTTGCCGTGCATTGCCTAGCCGTGCGTTATCGTGCCTTAACCTTGATTCCCCTTGCCGTGCCGTGCCTTTTGTTACACTTGCCTTGCCTGGCTTTGCCTTTCCTTCCTTTCCTTCCGTTACTCTTTCCTTGCCTTGCCGTGCACTGCCTAACGTTGCGTTGTCGTGCATTAGCCTTGCCTTGCCTGACCGTGCCTTTTCTGGCGTTACCCTTTCCTTGCCTTGCCGTGCATTGCCTAGACGTGCGTTGTCGTGGCTTAGCCTTGTTTCCCCTTGCCGTGACGTTCCTTCCGTTACCCTTGCCTTGCCTTGCTTTCGCTTGCCTTCCTTCGTTTCCGTTACTCTTTGCTTGCCTTCCGTGCGTTGCCTAGCCTTGGGTTGTCGTGCATTAGCCTTGCCTTGCCTCACCGTGCCTTGCCTCGCGTTACCATTTCCTTGGTTGGCCGTGCAATGCCTAGCCGTGCGTCCTCGTGCCTTAGCCTTGTTTCACCTTGCCATAGCCTTGCTTGCTTTGCCTTGCTTTGCCTTGCCTTCCTTGCCTTCCGTTACTCTTTGCTTGCCTTTCGTGCATTGCCTAGCCTTGCGCTGTCGTGCCTTAGCCTTTTTTCACCTTGCCATAGCCTTGCTTGCGTTGCCTTCCTTTCCCTTGCCTTCCTTTCCTTCCGTTACTCTTTCCCTGTCAAGCCGTGCACTGCCTAGCCTTGCGTTGTCGTGCATTAGCCTTGCCTCCCCAAACCGTGCCTTGCCTTGAGTTACCATTTCCTTGCCTTGCCCTGCATTGCCTAGCCCTGTGTTGTCTTGCCTTAGTCTTGTTTGCCCTTACCGTGCCGTTCCTTCCATTACCCTTGCCTTCCCCTGCTTCCCCTAGTCTTCCTTGCCTTCCGTTACTCTTTGCTTGCCTTCCGTGCATTGCCCAGCCGTGCGTTGTCGTGCATTAGCCTTGCCTTGCCTTACCGTGCCTTGCCTTGCGTTACCCTTTCCTTGCCTGGCCGTGCATTGCCTAGCCGTGCGTTGCCGTTCCTTAGCCTTGTTCCCCCTTGCCGTGCCGTGCCTTTTGTTACACTTGCCTTGCCTTGCTTTGCCTTGAATTCCTTTCCTTTCGTTACTCTTTCCTTGCCTAGCCGTGCATTGCCTAGCCTTGCGTTGTAGTGCCTTATCCTTGTTTCACCTTGCCATAGACTTGCTTGCCTTGCCTTGCTTTGCCTTGCCTTCCTTGCCTTCCGTTACTCTTTGCTTGCCTTCCGTGAATTGCCTAGCCCAGCGTAGTCGGGCCTTAGCCTTGTTTCCCCTTGCCGTGCCGTTACTTCCCTTACCCTTGCCTTGCCTTGCTTTCTCTGGCCTTCCTTGCCTTCCCTTACTCTTTGCTTGGCTTCCGTGTATTGCCTAGCCTTGCGTTGTCGTGCTTTAGCCTTGCCTTGCCTCACCGTGCCTTGCCTTGCGTTACCCTTTCTTGCCTGGCCGTGCATTTCCTAGCCGTGCGTTGCCGTGCCTTAGCCTTCTTTTCCCTTGCCGTGCCGTGCCTTTTGTTACACTTGCCTTGCCTGGCTTTGCCTTGCCTTCCTTTCCTTCCGTTACTCTTTCTTTACCTTGCCGTGCACTGCCTAGCCTTGCATTGTCGTGCATTAACCTTGGCTTTCCTGACCGTGCCTTGCCTGGCGTTACCCTTTCCTTGCCTTGCCCTGCATTGCCTAGCCCTGCGTTGTCGTGCCTTAGACGTGTTTCCCCTTGCCGTGCCGTTCTTTCCCTTACCCTTACCTTGCCTTACTTTCCCTTGCTTTCCTTGCCTTCCGTTACTCTTTGCTTACCTTCTGTGCATTGCCTAGGCTTGCGTTCTCGTGCCTTAGCCTTGCCTCGCCTGACAGTACCTTGCCTTGCGTTACGCTTTCCTTGCGTTGCCGTGCATTGCCTAGCCGAGCGTTGTCGTGCAATAGCCTTGTTTCCCCTTGCCGTGCCGTTCCTTCCGTTACCCTTGCCTTGCCTTGCTTTCCCTGGCCTTCCTTGCCTTCCCTTACTCTTTGCTTGGCTTCCGTGTATTGCCTAGCCTTGCGTTGTCGTGCATTAGCCTTGCCTTGCCTCACCGTGCCTTGCCTTGCGTTACCCTTTCTTGCCTGGCCGTGCATTTCCTAGCCGTGCGTTGCCGTGCCTTAGCCTTGTTTCCCCTTGCCGTACCGTGCCTTTTGTTACACTTGCCTTGCCTGGCTTTGCCTTGCCTTCCTTTCCTTCCGTTACTCTTTCCTTACCTTGCCGTGCACTGCCTAGCCTTGCGTTGTCGTGCATTAGCCTTGCCTTGCCTCACCGTGCCTTGCCTTGCGTTACCTTTTCCTTGGCTGGCCGTGCATTGCCTAGCCGTGCGTTGCCGTGCCTTAGCCTTGTTTCCCCTTGCCGTGCCGTTCCTTCCATTACCCTTACCATGCCTTGCTTTCCCTTGCTTTCCTTGGCTTCCGTTACTCTTTCCTTGCCTTGCCGTGCATTGCCTAGCCGTGCATTGTCCTGCATTAGCCTTGCCTTGCCTCACCGTGCCTTGCCTTGCGCTACCCTTTCCTTCCCTATCCGTGGATTCCATAGCTGTGCGTTGTCGTGGCTTACCCTTGTTTCCCCTTGCGGTGCCGTGCCTTCCGTTACCCTTGCCTTGCCTTGCTTTCCCTTGCCTTCCTTGCCTTCCGTTACTATTTCCTTGCATAGCTGTGCACTGCCCAGCCTTGAGTTGTCGTGCCGTAGCCTTGTTTCACCTTGCCATAGCCTTGCTTTCCAAGCCTTGATTTGCCTTGCCTTCCTTTGCTTTCGTTACTCTTTCCTTGCCTAACCGTGCACTGCCTAGCCTTGCGTTGTCGTGCATTAGCCTTGCCTCCCCAAACCGTGCCTTGCCTTGCGTTACCCTTTCCTTGCTTTGCCCTGCATTGCCTAGCCCTGCGTTGTCGTGCCTTAGCCTTGCCTCGCCTGACAGTACCTTGCCTTGCGTTACGCTTTCCTTGCGTTGCAGTGCATTGCCTAGCCGTGCGTTGTCGTGCCTTAGCCTTGATTCCCATTGCCGTGCCGTTCCTTCCGTTACACTTGCCTTCCTTGCCTTCCGTTACTCTTTGCTTGCCTTCCGTGCATTGCCTAGCCTTGCGTTGTCGTGCCTTAGCCTTGCCTCGCCTGCCCGTGCCTTAGCTTGCGTTAGGGTTTCCTTGCCTTGCCGTGCATTGCCTAGCCGTGCGTTGTCGTGCCTTAGCCTTGTTTCCCCTTGCCGGTTCGTGCCTTTTGTTACACCTGCCTTGCCTGGATTTGCCTTGCCTTCCTTTCCTTCCGTTACTCTTTCCTTGCCTTACCGTGCACTGCCTAGCCTTGCGTTGTCGTGCCTTAGCCTTGCCTTGCCTGACCGTGCCTTGCCTGGCGTTACCCTTACCTTGCCTTGCTTTCCCTTGCGTTCCTTTCCTTCCGTTACTTTTTGCTTACCTTACGTGCATTGCCTATCCTTGCGTTGTCGTGCCTTAGCCTTGCCTCGCCTGCCCGTGCCTTAGCTTGCGTTAGGGTTTCCTTGCCTGGCCGTGCATTGCCTAGCCGTGCGTTGCCGTGCCTTAGCCTTGTTTCCCCTTGCAGTGCCGTTCCTTTCGTTGCCCTTGCCTTCCTTGCCTTCCGTTACTCTTTGCTTGCCTCCCGTGCATTGCCTAGCCTTGCGTTGTCGTGCCTTAGCCTTGTTTCACCTTGTTATAGACTTGCGTGCGTTGCCTTGCTTTGCCTTGCCTTCCTTGCCTTCCGTTACTCTTTGCTTGCCTTCCGTGCATTGCCTAGCCTTTCGTTGTCTTGCCTTAGCCTTTTTTCACCTTGCCATAGCCTTGCTTGCGTTGCCTTGCTTTGCCTTGCATTCCTTGCCTTCCGTTACTCTTTGCTTGCCTTCCGTGCATTGCCCAGCCGTGCGTTGTCGTGCATTAGCCTTGCCTTGCCTTACCGTGCCTTGCCTTGCGTTACCCTTTCCTTGCCTGGCCGTGCATTGCCTAGCCGTGCGTTGCCGTTCCTTAGCCTTGTTCCCCCTTGCCGTGCCGTGCCTTTTGTTACACTTGCCTTGCCTTGCTTTGCCTTGAATTCCTTTCCTTTCGTTACTCTTTCCTTGCCTAGCCGTGCATTGCCTAGCCTTGCGTTGTAGTGCCTTAGCCTTGTTTCACCTTGCCATAGACTTGCTTGCCTTGCCTTGCTTTGCCTTGCCTTCCTTGCCTTCCGTTACTCTTTGCTTGCCTTCCGTGCATTGCCTAGCCCAGCGTAGTCGGGCCTTAGCCTTGTTTCCCCTTGCCGTGCCGTTACTTCCATTACCCTTGCCTTGCCTTGCTTTCTCTGGCCTTCCTTGCCTTCCCTTACTCTTTGCTTGGCTTCCGTGTATTGCCTAGCCTTGCGTTGTCGTGCTTTAGCCTTGCCTTGCCTCACCGTGCCTTGCCTTGCGTTACCCTTTCTTGCCTGGCCGTGCATTTCCTAGCCGTGCGTTGCCGTTCCTTAGCCTTCTTTTCTCTTGCCGTGCCGTGCCTTTTGTTACACTTGCCTTGCCTGGCTTTGCCTTGCCTTCCTTTCCTTCCGTTACTCTTTCTTTACCTTGCCGTGCACTGCCTAGAATTGCGTTGTCGTGCATTAACCTTGGCTTTCCTGACCGTGCCTTGCCTGGCGTTACCCTTTCCTTGCCTTGCCCTGTATTGCCTAGCCCTGCGTTGTCGTGCCTTAGACGTGTTTCCAATTGCCGTGCCGTTCTTTCCCTTACCCTTACCTTGCCTTACTTTCCCTTGCTTTTCTTGCCTTCCGTTACTCTTTGCTTACCTTCCGTGCATTGCCTAGGCTTGCGTTCTCGTGCCTTACCCTTGCCTCGCCTGACAGTACCTTGCCTTGCGTTACGCTTTCCTTGCGTTGCCGTGCATTGCCTAGCCTTGCGTTGTCGTGCCTTAGCCTTGTTTCCCCTTGCCGTGCCGTTCCTTCCGTTACCCTCGCCTTGCCTTGCTTTCCCTTGCCTTCCTTGCCTTCCGTTACTCTTTGCTTGCCTTCCGTGCATTGCATAGCCTTGCGTTGTCGTGCCTTAGCCTTCCCTCGCCTGACCGTGCCTTGCCTTGCGTTAGCCTTTCCTTGCCTTGCCGTGCATTGCCAAGCCGTGCGTTGTCGTGCATTAGACTTGCCTTGCCTCACCGTGCCTTGCATTGCGTTACCCTTTCCTTACCTAGCCGTGCATTGCCTAGCCTTGCGTTGTAGTGCCTTAGCCTTGTTTCACCTTGCCATAGACTTGCTTGCCTTGCCTTGCTTTGCCTTGCCTTCCTTGCCTTCCGTTACTCTTTGCTTGCCTTCCGTGCATTGCCTAGCCGAGCGTAGTCGGGCCTTAGCCTTGTTTCCCCTTGCCGTGCCGTTACTTCCGTTACCCTTGCCTTCCCTTGCTTTCCCTGGCCTTCCTTGCCTTCCCTTACTCTTTGCTTGGCTTCCGTGTATTGCCTAGCCTTGCGTTGTCGTGCTTTAGCCTTGCCTTGCCTCACCGTGCCTTGCCTTGCGTTACCCTTTCTTGCCTGGCCGTGCATTTCCTAGCCGTGCGTTGCCGTGCCTTAGCCTTGTTTCCCCTTGCCGTACCGTGCCTTTTGTTACACTTGCCTTGCCTGGCTTTGCCTTGCCTTCCTTTCCTTCCGTTACTCTTTCCTTACCTTGCCGTGCACTGCCTAGCCTTGCGTTGTCGTGCATTAGCCTTGCCTTGCCTCACCGTGCCTTGCCTTGCGTTACCTTTTCCTTGGCTGGCCGTGCATTGCCTAGCCGTGCGTTGCCGTGCCTTAGCCTTGTTTCCCCTTGCCGTGCCGTTCCTTCCATTACCCTTACCATGCCTTGCTTTCCCTTGCTTTCCTTGGCTTCCGTTACTCTTTGCTTGCCTTCCGTGCATTGCCTAGCCTTGCGTTGTCGTGCCTTAGCCTTGCCTCGCCTGACCGTGCCTTCCCTTGCGTTACCCTTTCCTTGCCTTGCCGTGCATTGCCTAGCCGTGCATTGTCCTGCATTAGCCTTGGATTGCCTGACCGTGCCTTGCCTTGCGCTACCCTTTCCTTCCCCATCCGTGGATTCCATAGCTGTGCGTTGTCGTGGCTTACCCTTGTTTCCCCTTGCGGTGCCGTGCCTTCCGTTACCCTTGCCTTGCCTTGCTTTCCCTTGCCTTCCTTGCCTTCCGTTACTATTTCCTTGCCTAGCTGTGCACTGCCCAGCCTTGAGTTGTCGTGCCGTAGCCTTGTTTCACCTTGCCATAGCCTTGCTTGCCTAGCCTTGCTTTGCCTTGCCTTCCTTTCCTTTCGTTACTCTTTCCTTGCCTAACCGTGCACTGCCTAGCCTTGCGTTGTCGTGCATTAGCCTTGCCTCCCCAAACCGTGCCTTGCCTTGCGTTACCCTTTCCTTGCTTTGACCTGCATTGCCTAGCCCTGCGTTGTCGTGCATTAGCCTTGCCTTGCCTTACCGTGCCTTGCCTTGCGTTACCCTTTCCTTGCCTTGCCGTGCATTGCCTAGCCGTGCGTTGTCGTGCCTTAGCCTTGTTTCCCCTTGCCGTGCCGTTCCTTCCGTTACCCTTGCCTTGCCTTGCTTTCCCTTGCTTTCCTTCCCTTCCGTTACTCTTTGCTTACCTTCCGTGCATTGCCTAGCCTTGCGTTGTCGTGCCTTAGCCTTGCCTCGCCTGACCGTGCCTTGCCTTGCGTTACCCTTTCCTTGCCTTGCCGTGCATTGCCTAGCCGTGCGTTGTCGTGCATCAGCCTTGCCTTGCCTCACCGTGCCATGCCTTGCGTTACCCTTTCCTTGCCTTGCCGTGCATTGCCTAGCCGTGCGTTGCCGTGCCTTAGCCTTGTTTCCCCTTGCATTGCCGTTCCTTCTGTTACCCTTGCCTTGCCTTGCTTTCCCTTGCCTTCCTTGCCTTCCGTTACTCTTTGCTTGCCTTCCCTGCATTGCTTAGCCTTGCGTTGTCGTGCATTCGCCTTGCCTCCCGAAACCGTGCCTTGCCTTTTGTTACACTTGCCTTGCCTTGCTTTGCCTTGCCTTCCTTTCCTTCCGTTACTCTTTCCTTGCCTAGCCGTGCACTGCCTAGCCTTGCGTTGTCGTGCATTAGCTTTGCCTCCCCAAACCGTGCCTTGCCTTGCCTTACCATTTCCTTGCCTTGCCCTTCATTGCCTAGCCCTGTGTTGTCGTGCCTTAGTCTTGTTTGCCCTTACCGTGCCGTTCCTTTCGTTACCCTTGCCTTCCCCTGCTTTCCCTTGCCTTCCTTGCCTTCCGTTACTCTTTGCTTGCCTTCCGTGCATTGCCTAGCCTTGCGTTGTCGTGCCTTAGCCTTGCCTCGCCTAACCGTGCCTTGCCTTGCGTTACCCTTTCGTTGCCTTGCCTTGCATTGCCTAGCCGTGCGTTGCCGTGCCTTACCGTGCCTTGCCTTGCGTTACCCTTTCCTTGCCTGGCCGTGCATTGCCTAGCCGTGCGTTGCTGCCTTAGCCTTTTTTCCCCTTGCCGTTCCGCTCCTTCCGTTACCCTTGCCTTGCCTTGCTTTCCCTTCCCTTCCTTGCCTTCCGTTACTCGTTGCTTGCCTTCCGTGCATTGCCTAGCCTTGCGTTGTCGTGCATTAGCCTTGCCTCCCCAAACCGTGCCTTGCCTTGCGTTACCCTTACCTTGCCTTGCCCTGCATTGCCTAGCGCTGTGTTGTCGTGCCTTAGCCTTGTTTCCCCTTACCGTGCCGTTCCTTTCGTTACCCTTGCCTTCCCCTGCTTTCCCTTGCATTCCTTGCCTTCCGTTACTCTTTGCTTGCCTTCCGTGCACTGCCTAGCCTTGCGTTGTCGTGCCTTAGCCTTTTTTCACCTTCCATAGCCTTGCTTGCGTTGCCTTGCTTTGCCTTGCATTCCTTGCCTTCCGTTACTGTTTGCTTGCCTTCCGTGCATTGCCTAGCCTTCCGTTGTCGTGCATTAGCCTTGTCTTGCCTTACCGTGCCTTGCCTTGCGTTACCCTTTCCTTGCCTGGCCGTGCATTGCCTAGCCGTGCGTTGCCGTTCCTTAGCCTTGTTTCCCCTTGCCGTGCCTTGCCTTTTGTTACACTTGCCTTGCCTTGCGTTGCCTTGCCTTCCATTCCTTCCGTTACTCTTTCCTTGCCTAGCCGTGCACTGCCTAGCCTTGCGTTGTCGTGCATTAGCCTTGCCTCCCGAAACCGTGCCTTGCCTTGCGTTACCATTTCCTTGCCTTGCCCTGCATTGCCTAGCCCTGTGTTGTCGTGCCTTAGTCTTGTTTGCCCTTACCGTGCCGTTCCTTCCGTTACCCTTGCCTTCCCCTGCTTTCCCTAGCCTTCCTTGCCTTCCGTTACTATGCTTGCCTTCCGTGCATTGCCTAGCCTTGCGCTGTCCTGCATTAGCCTTGCCTTGCCTCACAGTGCCTTGCCTTGCGTTACCTTTTCCTTGCCTGGCCGTGCATTGCCTAGCCGTGCATTGTCGTGCATTTGCCTTGCCTTCACTCACCGTGCCGGGCCTTGCGTTACCCTTTCCTTGCCTGGCCGTGCATTGCCTAGCCGTGCGTTCTCGTGCATTAGCCTTGTCTTGCCTTACCGTGCCTTGCCTTGCGTTACCCTTTCCTTGCCTTGCCGTGCATTGCCTAGCCGTGCGTTGTCGTGCATCAGCCTTGCCTTGCCTCACCGTGCCTTGCCTTGCGTTACCCTTTCCTTGCCGTGCCGTGCCTTGCCTAGCCGTGCGTTGCCGTGCCTTAGACTTGTTTCCTCTTGCCGTGCCGTTCCTTCTGTTACCCTTGCCTTGCCTTGCTTTCCCTTGCCTTCCTTGCCTTCCGTTACTCTTTGCTTGCCTTCCCTGCATTGCCGAGCCTTGCGTTGTCGTGCATTCGCCTTGCCTCCCAAAACCGTGCCTTGCCTTGCGTTACCCTTTCCTTGCCTTGCCCTGCATTGCCTAGCCCTGTGTTGTCGTGCCTTAGCCTTGTTTCCCCTTACCGTGCCATTCATTTCGTTACCCTTGCCTTCCCCTGCTTTCCCTTGCATTCCTTGCCTTCCTTTACTCTTTGCTTGCCTTCCGTGCATTGCCTAGCCTTGCGTTGTCGTGCCTTAGCCTTGCCTCGCCTGACCGTGCCTTGCCTTGAGTTACCCTTTCCTTGCCTTGCCGTGAATTGCCTAGCCGTGCGTTGTCGTGCATCAGCCTTGCCTTGCCTCACCGTGCCTTGCCTTGCGTTACCCTTTCCTTGCCTTGAAGTGCATTGCCTAGCCGTGCGTTGTCGTGCCTTAGCCTTGTTTCCCCTTCCCGTGCCTTGCCTTTTGTTACACTTGCCTTGCCTTGCTTTGCCTTGCCTTCCTTTCCTTCCATTACCCTTTCCTTGCCTAGCCGTGCACTGCCTGGCCTTGCGTTGTCGTGCATTAGCCTTGCCTTCCAAACCGTGCCTTGCCTTGCGTTACCATTTCCTTGCCTTGCCCTGCATTGCCTAGGCCTGTGTTGTCGTGCCTTAGTCTTGTTTGCCCTTACCGTGCCGTTCCTTCCGTTACCCTTGCCTTCCCCTGCTTTCCCTAGCCTTCCTTGCCTTCCGTTACTCTTTGCTTGCCTTCCGTGCACTGCCTAGCCTTGCGTTGTCGTGCATTAGTCTTGTTTGCCCTTACAGTGACGTTCCTTTCGTTACCCTTGCCTTCCCCTGCTTTCCCTTGCCTTCCTTGCCTTCCGTTACTCTTTGCTTGCCTTCCGTGCATTGCCTAGCCTTGCGTTGTCGTGCCTTAGCCTTGCCTCGCCTGACCGTGCCTTGCCTTGCGTTACCCTTTCCTTGCCTTGCCGTGCATTGCCTAGCCGTGCGTTGTCGTGCATCAGCATTGCCTTGCCTCACCGGGCCATGCCTTGCGTTATCCTTTCCTTGCCTTGCCGTGCATTGCCTAGCCGTGCGTTGCCGTGCCTTAGCCTTGTTTCCCCTTGCATTGCCGTTCCTTCTGTTACCCTTGCCTTGCCTTGCTTTCCCTTGCCTTCCTTGCCTTCCGTTACTCTTTGCTTGCCTTGCCGTGCACTGCCTAACGTTGCGTTGTCGTGCCTAGCCCTTAGCCTTGTTTCCTTGCCTTCCTTTCGTTATTGCCTTCCCCTGCTTTCCCTTGCAGCCTTGCCTTGCCTGACCGTGCCTTTTCTGGCGTTACCCTTTCCTTGCCTTGCCGTGCATTGCCTAGCCGTGCGTTACCCTTTCCTTGCCTTGCCGTGCATTGCCTAGCCGTACGTTGTCGTGCATTAGCCTTGCCTTGCCTTACCGTGCCTTGCCTGTCGTTACTCTTTCCTTGCCTTGCCGTGCATTGCCTAGCCGTGCGTTATCGTGCCTTAACCTTGATTCCCCTTGCCGTGCCGTGCCTTTTGTTACAGCCGTGCACTGTCGTGGCTTAGCCTTGTTTCCCCTTGCCGTGACGTTCCTTCCGTTACCCTTGCCTTGCCTTGCTTTCGCTTGCCTTCCTTCGTTTCCGTTACTCTTTGCTTGCCTTCCGTGCGTTGCCTAGCCTTGGGTTGTCGTGCATTAGCCTTGCCTTGCCTCACCGTGCCTTGCCTCGCGTTACCATTTCCTTGGTTGGCCGTGCAATGCCTAGCCGTGCGTCCTCGTGCCTTAGCCTTGTTTCACCTTGCCATAGCCTTGCTTGCTTTGCCTTGCTTTGCCTTGCCTTCCTTGCCTTCCGTTACTCTTTGCTTGCCTTTCGTGCATTGCCTAGCCTTGCGCTGTCGTGCCTTAGCCTTTTTTCACCTTGCCATAGCCTTGCTTGCGTTGCCTTCCTTTCCCTTGCCTTCCTTTCCTTCCGTTACTCTTTCCCTGTCAAGCCGTGCACTGCCTAGCCTTGCGTTGTCGTGCATTAGCCTTGCCTCCCCAAACCGTGCCTTGCCTTGAGTTACCATTTCCTTGCCTTGCCCTGCATTGCCTAGCCCTGTGTTGTCTTGCCTTAGTCTTGTTTGCCCTTACCGTGCCGTTCCTTCCATTACCCTTGCCTTCCCCTGCTTCCCCTAGTCTTCCTTGCCTTCCGTTACTCTTTGCTTGCCTTCCGTGCATTGCCCAGCCGTGCGTTGTCGTGCATTAGCCTTGCCTTGCCTTACCGTGCCTTGCCTTGCGTTACCCTTTCCTTGCCTGGCCGTGCATTGCCTAGCCGTGCGTTGCCGTTCCTTAGCCTTGTTCCCCCTTGCCGTGCCGTGCCTTTTGTTACACTTGCCTTGCCTTGCTTTGCCTTGAATTCCTTTCCTTTCGTTACTCTTTCCTTGCCTAGCCGTGCATTGCCTAGCCTTGCGTTGTAGTGCCTTAGCCTTGTTTCACCTTGCCATAGACTTGCTTGCCTTGCCTTGCTTTGCCTTGCCTTCCTTGCCTTCCGTTACTCTTTGCTTGCCTTCCGTGAATTGCCTAGCCCAGCGTAGTCGGGCCTTAGCCTTGTTTCCCCTTGCCGTGCCGTTACTTCCCTTACCCTTGCCTTGCCTTGCTTTCTCTGGCCTTCCTTGCCTTCCCTTACTCTTTGCTTGGCTTCCGTGTATTGCCTAGCCTTGCGTTGTCGTGCTTTAGCCTTGCCTTGCCTCACCGTGCCTTGCCTTGCGTTACCCTTTCTTGCCTGGCCGTGCATTTCCTAGCCGTGCGTTGCCGTGCCTTAGCCTTCTTTTCCCTTGCCGTGCCGTGCCTTTTGTTACACTTGCCTTGCCTGGCTTTGCCTTGCCTTCCTTTCCTTCCGTTACTCTTTCTTTACCTTGCCGTGCACTGCCTAGCCTTGCGTTGTCGTGCATTAACCTTGGCTTTCCTGACCGTGCCTTGCCTGGCGTTACCCTTTCCTTGCCTTGCCCTGCATTGCCTAGCCCTGCGTTGTCGTGCCTTAGACGTGTTTCCCCTTGCCGTGCCGTTCTTTCCCTTACCCTTACCTTGCCTTACTTTCCCTTGCTTTCCTTGCCTTCCGTTACTCTTTGCTTACCTTCCGTGCATTGCCTAGGCTTGCGTTCTCGTGCCTTAGCCTTGCCTCGCCTGACAGTACCTTGCCTTGCGTTACGCTTTCCTTGCGTTGCCGTGCATTGCCTAGCCGAGCGTTGTCGTGCAATAGCCTTGTTTCCCCTTGCCGTGCCGTTCCTTCCGTTACCCTTGCCTTGCCTTGCTTTCCCTGGCCTTCCTTGCCTTCCCTTACTCTTTGCTTGGCTTCCGTGTATTGCCTAGCCTTGCGTTGTCGTGCATTAGCCTTGCCTTGCCTCACCGTGCCTTGCCTTGCGTTACCCTTTCTTGCCTGGCCGTGCATTTCCTAGCCGTGCGTTGCCGTGCCTTAGCCTTGTTTCCCCTTGCCGTACCGTGCCTTTTGTTACACTTGCCTTGCCTGGCTTTGCCTTGCCTTCCTTTCCTTCCGTTACTCTTTCCTTACCTTGCCGTGCACTGCCTAGCCTTGCGTTGTCGTGCATTAGCCTTGCCTTGCCTCACCGTGCCTTGCCTTGCGTTACCTTTTCCTTGGCTGGCCGTGCATTGCCTAGCCGTGCGTTGCCGTGCCTTAGCCTTGTTTCCCCTTGCCGTGCCGTTCCTTCCATTACCCTTACCATGCCTTGCTTTCCCTTGCTTTCCTTGGCTTCCGCTACTCTTTCCTTGCCTTGCCGTGCATTGCCTAGCCGTGCATTGTCCTGCATTAGCCTTGCCTTGCCTCACCGTGCCTTGCCTTGCGCTACCCTTTCCTTCCCTATCCGTGGATTCCATAGCTGTGCGTTGTCGTGGCTTACCCTTGTTTCCCCTTGCGGTGCCGTGCCTTCCGTTACCCTTGCCTTGCCTTGCTTTCCCTTGCCTTCCTTGCCTTCCGTTACTATTTCCTTGCATAGCTGTGCACTGCCCAGCCTTGAGTTGTCGTGCCGTAGCCTTGTTTCACCTTGCCATAGCCTTGCTTGCCAAGCCTTGATTTGCCTTGCCTTCCTTTGCTTTCGTTACTCTTTCCTTGCCTAACCGTGCACTGCCTAGCCTTGCGTTGTCGTGCATTAGCCTTGCCTCCCCAAACCGTGCCTTGCCTTGCGTTACCCTTTCCTTGCTTTGCCCTGCATTGCCTAGCCCTGCGTTGTCGTGCCTTAGCCTTGCCTCGCCTGACAGTACCTTGCCTTGCGTTACGCTTTCCTTGCGTTGCAGTGCATTGCCTAGCCGTGCGTTGTCGTGCCTTAGCCTTGATTCCCATTGCCGTGCCGTTCCTTCCGTTACACTTGCCTTCCTTGCCTTCCGTTACTCTTTGCTTGCCTTCCGTGCATTGCCTAGCCTTGCGTTGTCGTGCCTTAGCCTTGCCTCGCCTGCCCGTGCCTTAGCTTGCGTTAGGGTTTCCTTGCCTTGCCGTGCATTGCCTAGCCGTGCGTTGTCGTGCCTTAGCCTTGTTTCCCCTTGCCGGTTCGTGCCTTTTGTTACACCTGCCTTGCCTGGATTTGCCTTGCCTTCCTTTCCTTCCGTTACTCTTTCCTTGCCTTACCGTGCACTGCCTAGCCTTGCGTTGTCGTGCCTTAGCCTTGCCTTGCCTGACCGTGCCTTGCCTGGCGTTACCCTTACCTTGCCTTGCTTTCCCTTGCGTTCCTTTCCTTCCGTTACTTTTTGCTTACCTTACGTGCATTGCCTATCCTTGCGTTGTCGTGCCTTAGCCTTTCCTTGCCTCACCGTACCTTGCCTTGCGTTACCCTTTCCTTGCCTTGCCCTGCATTGCCTAGCCGTGCGTTGTCGTGCATTAGCCTTGCCTTGCCTCACCGTGCCTTGCCTTGCGTTACCCTTTCCTTGCCTTGCCCTGCATTGCCTAGCCGTGCGTTGTCGTGCCTTAGCCTTGCCTCGCCTGACAGTGCCTTACCCTTTCCTTGCCTGGCCGTGCATTGCCTAGCCGTGCGTTGCCGTGCCTTAGCCTTGTTTCCCCTTGCAGTGCCGTTCCTTTCGTTGCCCTTGCCTTCCTTGCCTTCCGTTACTCTTTGCTTGCCTCCCGTGCATTGCCTAGCCTTGCGTTGTCGTGCCTTAGCCTTGTTTCACCTTGTTATAGACTTGCGTGCGTTGCCTTGCTTTGCCTTGCCTTCCTTGCCTTCCGTTACTCTTTGCTTGCCTTCCGTGCATTGCCTAGCCTTTCGTTGTCTTGCCTTAGCCTTTTTTCACCTTGCCATAGCCTTGCTTGCGTTGCCTTGCTTTGCCTTGCATTCCTTGCCTTCCGTTACTCCTTGCTTGCCTTCCGTGCATTGCCCAGCCGTGCGTTGTCGTGCATTAGCCTTGCCTTGCCTTACCGTGCCTTGCCTTGCGTTACCCTTTCCTTGCCTGGCCGTGCATTGCCTAGCCGTGCGTTGCCGTTCCTTAGCCTTGTTCCCCCTTGCCGTGCCGTGCCTTTTGTTACACTTGCCTTGCCTTGCTTTGCCTTGAATTCCTTTCCTTTCGTTACTCTTTCCTTGCCTAGCCGTGCATTGCCTAGCCTTGCGTTGTAGTGCCTTAGCCTTGTTTCACCTTGCCATAGACTTGCTTGCCTTGCCTTGCTTTGCCTTGCCTTCCTTGCCTTCCGTTACTCTTTGCTTGCCTTCCGTGCATTGCCTAGCCCAGCGTAGTCGGGCCTTAGCCTTGTTTCCCCTTGCCGTGCCGTTACTTCCATTACCCTTGCCTTGCCTTGCTTTCTCTGGCCTTCCTTGCCTTCCCTTACTCTTTGCTTGGCTTCCGTGTATTGCCTAGCCTTGCGTTGTCGTGCTTTAGCCTTGCCTTGCCTCACCGTGCCTTGCCTTGCGTTACCCTTTCTTGCCTGGCCGTGCATTTCCTAGCCGTGCGTTGCCGTGCCTTAGCCTTCTTTTCTCTTGCCGTGCCGTGCCTTTTGTTACACTTGCCTTGCCTGGCTTTGCCTTGCCTTCCTTTCCTTCCGTTACTCTTTCTTTACCTTGCCGTGCACTGCCTAGCCTTGCGTTGTCGTGCATTAACCTTGGCTTTCCTGACCGTGCCTTGCCTGGCGTTACCCTTTCCTTGCCTTGCCCTGTATTGCCTAGCCCTGCGTTGTCGTGCCTTAGACGTGTTTCCAATTGCCGTGCCGTTCTTTCCCTTACCCTTACCTTGCCTTACTTTCCCTTGCTTTTCTTGCCTTCCGTTACTCTTTGCTTACCTTCCGTGCATTGCCTAGGCTTGCGTTCTCGTGCCTTACCCTTGCCTCGCCTGACAGTACCTTGCCTTGCGTTACGCTTTCCTTGCGTTGCCGTGCATTGCCTAGCCTTGCGTTGTCGTGCCTTAGCCTTGTATCCCCTTGCCGTGCCGTTCCTTCCGTTACCCTCGCCTTGCCTTGCTTTCCCTTGCCTTCCTTGCCTTCCGTTACTCTTTGCTTGCCTTCCGTGCATTGCATAGCCTTGCGTTGTCGTGCCTTAGCCTTTCCTCGCCTGACCGTGCCTTGCCTTGCGTTAGCCTTTCCTTGCCTTGCCGTGCATTGCCAAGCCGTGCGTTGTCGTGCATTAGACTTGCCTTGCCTCACCGTGCCTTGCATTGCGTTACCCTTTCCTTACCTAGCCGTGCATTGCCTAGCCTTGCGTTGTAGTGCCTTAGCCTTGTTTCACCTTGCCATAGACTTGCTTGCCTTGCCTTGCTTTGCCTTGCCTTCCTTGCCTTCCGTTACTCTTTGCTTGCCTTCCGTGCATTGCCTAGCCGAGCGTAGTCGGTCCTTAGCCTTGTTTCCCCTTGCCGTGCCGTTACTTCCGTTACCCTTGCCTTGCTTTCCCTGGCCTTCCTTGCCTTCCCTTACTCTTTGCTTGGCTTCCGTGTATTGCCTAGCCTTGCGTTGTCGTGCTTTAGCCTTGCCTTGCCTCACCGTGCCTTGCCTTGCGTTACCCTTTCTTGCCTGGCCGTGCATTTCCTAGCCGTGCGTTGCCGTGCCTTAGCCTTGTTTCCCCTTGCCGTACCGTGCCTTTTGTTACACTTGCCTTGCCTGGCTTTGCCTTGCCTTCCTTTCCTTCCGTTACTCTTTCCTTACCTTGCCGTGCACTGCCTAGCCTTGCGTTGTCGTGCATTAGCCTTGCCTTGCCTCACCGTGCCTTGCCTTGCGTTACCTTTTCCTTGGCTGGCCGTGCATTGCCTAGCCGTGCGTTGCCGTGCCTTAGCCTTGTTTCCCCTTGCCGTGCCGTTCCTTCCATTACCCTTACCATGCCTTGCTTTCCCTTGCTTTCCTTGGCTTCCGTTACTCTTTGCTTGCCTTCCGTGCATTGCCTAGCCTTGCGTTGTCGTGCCTTAGCCTTGCCTCGCCTGACCGTGCCTTCCCTTGCGTTACCCTTTCCTTGCCTTGCCGTGCATTGCCTAGCCGTGCATTGTCCTGCATTAGCCTTGGATTGCCTGACCGTGCCTTGCCTTGCGCTACCCTTTCCTTCCCCATCCGTGGATTCCATAGCTGTGCGTTGTCGTGGCTTACCCTTGTTTCCCTACCCTTGCCTTGCCTTGCTTTCCCTTGCTTTCCTTCCCTTCCGTTACTCTTTGCTTACCTTCCGTGCATTGCCTAGCCTTGCGTTGTCGTGCCTTAGCCTTGCCTCGCCGTGCCTTGCCTTGCGTTACCCTTTCCTTGCCTTGCCGTGCATTGCCTAGCCGTGCGTTGTCGTGCATCAGCCTTGCCTTGCCTCACCGTGCCATGCCTTGCGTTACCCTTTCCTTGCCTTGCCGTGCATTGCCTAGCCGTGCGTTGCCGTGCCTTAGCCTTGTTTCCCCTTGCATTGCCGTTCCTTCTGTTACCCTTGCCTTGCCTTGCTTTCCCTTGCCTTCCTTGCCTTCCGTTACTCTTTGCTTGCCTTCCCTGCATTGCTTAGCCTTGCGTTGTCGTGCATTCGCCTTGCCTCCCGAAACCGTGCCTTGCCTTTTGTTACACTTGCCTTGCCTTGCTTTGCCTTGCCTTCCTTTCCTTCCGTTACTCTTTCCTTGCCTAGCCGTGCACTGCCTAGCCTTGCGTTGTCGTGCATTAGCTTTGCCTCCCCAAACCGTGCCTTGCCTTGCCTTACCATTTCCTTGCCTTGCCCTTCATTGCCTAGCCCTGTGTTGTCGTGCCTTAGTCTTGTTTGCCCTTACCGTGCCGTTCCTTTCGTTACCCTTGCCTTCCCCTGCTTTCCCTTGCCTTCCTTGCCTTCCGTTACTCTTTGCTTGCCTTCCGTGCATTGCCTAGCCTTGCGTTGTCGTGCCTTAGCCTTGCCTCGCCTAACCGTGCCTTGCCTTGCGTTACCCTTTCGTTGCCTTGCCTTGCATTGCCTAGCCGTGCGTTGTCGTGCATTAGCCTTGCCTTGCCTTACCGTGCCTTGCCTTGCGTTACCCTTTCCTTGCCTGGCCGTGCATTGCCTAGCCGTGCATTGTCGTGTCTTAGCCTTGTTTCCCCTTGCCGTTCCGCTCCTTCCGTTACCCTTGCCTTGACTTGCTTTCCCTTCCCTTCCTTGCCTTCCGTTACTCGTTGCTTGCCGTCCGTGCATTGCCTAGCCTTGCGTTGTCGTGCATTAGCCTTGCCTCCCCAAACCGTGCCTTGCCTTGCGTTACCCTTACCTTGCCTTGCCCTGCATTGCCTAGCCCTGTGTTGTCGTGCCTTAGCCTTGTTTCCCCTTACCGTGCCGTTCCTTTCGTTACCCTTGCCTTCCCCTGCTTTCCCTTGCATTCCTTGCCTTCCGTTACTCTTTGCTTGCCTTCCGTGCACTGCCTAGCCTTGCGTTGTCGTGCCTTAGCCTTTTTTCACCTTGCCATAGCCTTGCTTGCGTTGCCTTGCTTTGCCTTGCATTCCTTGCCTTCCGTTACTCTTTGCTTGCCTTCCGTGCATTGCCTAGCCTTCCGTTGTCGTGCATTAGCCTTGTCTTGCCTTACCTTGCCTTGCCTTGCGTTACCCTTTCCTTGCCTTGCCGTGCATTTCCTAGCCGTGCGTTTTCGTGCATTAGCCTTGTCCTGCCTTACCGTGCCTTGCCTTGCGTTACCCTTTCCTTGCCTGGCCGTGCATTGCCTAGCCGTGCGTTGCCGTTCCTTAGCCTTGTTTCCCCTTGCCGTGCCTTGCCTTTTGTTACACTTGCCTTGCCTTGCGTTGCCTTGCCTTCCATTCCTTCCGTTACTCTTTCCTTGCCTAGCCGTGCACTGCCTAGCCTTGCGTTGTCGTGCATTAGCCTTGCCTCCCGAAACCGTGCCTTGCCTTGCGTTACCATTTCCTTGCCTTGCCCTGCATTGCCTAGCCCTGTGTTGTCGTGCCTTAGTCTTGTTTGCCCTTACCGTGCCGTTCCTTCCGTTACCCTTGCCTTCCCCTGCTTTCCCTAGCCTTCCTTGCCTTCCGTTACTCTGCTTGCCTTCCGTGCATTGCCTAGCCTTGCGCTGTCGTGCATTAGCCTTGCCTTGCCTCACAGTGCCTTGCCTTGCGTTACCTTTTCCTTGCCTGGCCGTGCATTGCCTAGCCGTGCATTGTCGTGCATTTGCCTTGCCTTCACTCACCGTGCCGGGCCTTGCGTTACCCTTTCCTTGCCTGGCCGTGCATTGCCTAGCCGTGCGTTCTCGTGCATTAGCCTTGTCTTGCCTTACCGTGCCTTGCCTTGCGTTACCCTTTCCTTGCCTTGCCGTGCATTGCCTAGCCGTGCGTTGTCGTGCATCAGCCTTGCCTTGCCTCACCGTGCCTTGCCTTGCGTTACCCTTTCCTTGCCGTGCCGTGCCTTGCCTAGCCGTGCGTTGCCGTGCCTTAGACTTGTTTCCTCTTGCCGTGCCGTTCCTTCTGTTACCCTTGCCTTGCCTTGCTTTCCCTTGCCTTCCTTGCCTTCCGTTACTCTTTGCTTGCCTTCCCTGCATTGCCGAGCCTTGCGTTGTCGTGCATTCGCCTTGCCTCCCCAAACCGTGCCTTGCCTTGCGTTACCCTTTCCTTGCCTTGCCCTGCATTGCCTAGCCCTGTGTTGTCGTGCCTTAGCCTTGTTTCCCCTTACCGTGCCATTCATTTCGTTACCCTTGCCTTCCCCTGCTTTCCCTTGCATTCCTTGCCTTCCTTTGCTCTTTGCTTGCCTTCCGTGCATTGCCTAGCCTTGCGTTGTCATGCCTTAGCCTTGGCTCGCCTGACCGTGCCTTGCCTTGAGATACCCTTTCCTTGCCTTGCCGTGAATTGCCAGGCCGTGCGTTGTCGTGCATCAGCCTTGCCTTGCCTCACCGTGCCTTGCCTTGCGTTACCCTTTCCTTGCCTTGCAGTGCATTGCCTAGCCGTGCGTTGTCGTGCCTTAGCCTTGTTTCCCCTTCCCGTGCCTTGCCTTTTGTTACACTTGCCTTGCCTTGCTTTGCCTTGCCTTCCTTTCCTTCCGTTACCCTTTCCTTGCCTAGCCGTGCACTGCCTGGCCTTGCGTTGTCGTGCATTAGCCTTGCCTTCCAAACCGTGCCTTGCCTTGCGTTACCATTTCCTTGCCTTGCCCTGCATTGCCTAGGCCTGTGTTGTCGTGCCTTAGTCTTGTTTGACCTTACCGTGCCGTTCCTTCCGTTACCCTTGCCTTCCCCTGCTTTCCCTAGCCTTCCTTGCCTTCCGTTACTCTTTGCTTGCCTTCCGTGCACTGCCTAGCCTTGCGTTGTCGTGCATTAGTCTTGTTTGCCCTTACAGTGACGTTCCTTTCGTTACCCTTGCCTTCCCCTGCTTTCCCTTGCCTTCCTTGCCTTCCGTTACTCTTTGCTTGCCTTCCGTGCATTGCCTAGCCTTGCGTTGTCGTGCCTTAGCCTTGCCTCGCCTGACCGTGCCTTGCCTTGCGTTACCCTTTCCTTGCCTTGCCGTGCATTGCCTAGCCGTGCGTTGTCGTGCATCAGCATTGCCTTGCCTCACCGGGCCATGCCTTGCGTTATCCTTTCCTTGCCTTGCCGTGCATTGCCTAGCCGTGCGTTGCCGTGCCTTAGCCTTGTTTCCCCTTGCATTGCCGTTCCTTCTGTTACCCTTGCCTTGCCTTGCTTTCCCTTGCCTTCCTTGCCTTCCGGTACTCTTTGCTTGCCTTCCCAGCATTGCCTAGCCTTGCGTTGTCGTGCATTAGCCTTGCCTCCCCAAACCGTGCCTTGCCTTGCGTTACCCTTACCTTGCCTTGCCCTGCATTGCCTAGCCCTGTGTTGTCGTGCCTTAGCCTTGTTTCCCCTTACCGTGCCGTTCCTTTCGTTACCCTTGCCTTCCCCTGCTTTCCCTTGCATTCCTTGCCTTCCGTTACTCTTTGCTTGCGTTCCGTGCACTGCCTAGCCTTGCGTTGTCGTGCCTTCGCCTTTTTTCACCTTGCCATAGACTTGCTTGCGTTGCCTTGCTTTGCCTTGCATTCCTTGCCTTCCGTTACTCTTTGCTTGCCTTCCGTGCATTGCCTAGCCTTGCGTTGTCGTGCCTTAGCCTTGCCTCGCCTAACCGTGCCTTGCGTTGCGTTACCCTTTCCTTGCCTTGCCGTGCATTGCCTAGCCGTACGTTGTCGTGCATTAGCCTTGCCTTGCCTTACCGTGCCTTGCCTGTCGTTACTCTTTCCTTGCCTTGCCGTGCATTGCCTAGCCGTGCGTTATCGTGCCTTAACCTTGATTCCCCTTGCCGTGCCGTGCCTTTTGTTACACTTGCCTTGCCTGGCTTTGCCTTTCCTTCCTTTCCTTCCGTTACTCTTTCCTTGCCTTGCCGTGCACTGCCTAACGTTGCGTTGTCGTGCATTAGCCTTGCCTTGCCTGACCGTGCCTTTTCTGGCGTTACCCTTTCCTTGCCTTGCCGTGCATTGCCTAGCCGTGCGTTGTCGTGGCTTAGCCTTGTTTCCCCTTGCCGTGACGTTCCTTCCGTTACCCTTGCCTTGCCTTGCTTTCGCTTGCCTTCCTTCGTTTCCGTTACTCTTTGCTTGCCTTCCGTGCGTTGCCTAGCCTTGGGTTGTCGTGCATTAGCCTTGCCTTGCCTCACCGTGCCTTGCCTCGCGTTACCATTTCCTTGGTTGGCCGTGCAATGCCTAGCCGTGCGTCCTCGTGCCTTAGCCTTGTTTCACCTTGCCATAGCCTTGCTTGCTTTGCCTTGCTTTGCCTTGCCTTCCTTGCCTTCCGTTACTCTTTGCTTGCCTTTCGTGCATTGCCTAGCCTTGCGCTGTCGTGCCTTAGCCTTTTTTCACCTTGCCATAGCCTTGCTTGCGTTGCCTTCCTTTCCCTTGCCTTCCTTTCCTTCCGTTACTCTTTCCCTGTCAAGCCGTGCACTGCCTAGCCTTGCGTTGTCGTGCATTAGCCTTGCCTCCCCAAACCGTGCCTTGCCTTGAGTTACCATTTCCTTGCCTTGCCCTGCATTGCCTAGCCCTGTGTTGTCGTGCCTTAGTCTTGTTTGCCCTTACTGTGCCGTTCCTTCCATTACCCTTGCCTTCCCCTGCTTCCCCTAGTCTTCCTTGCCTTCCGTTACTCTTTGCTTGCCTTCCGTTCATTGCCTAGCCTTGCTTTGTCGTGCCTTAGCCTTCCCTCGCCTGACCGTGCCTTGCCTTGCGTTACCCTTTCCTTGCCTTGCCGTGCATTGCCTAGCCGTGCGTTGTCGTGCATTTACCTTGCCTTCCCTCACCGTGCCTTGCCTTGCGTTACCCTTTCCTTGCCTGGCCGTGCATTGCCTAGCCGTGCGTTGTCGTGCATTAGCCTTGTCTTGCCTTACCGTGCCTTGCCTTGCGTTACCCTTTCCTTGCCTGGCCGTGCATTGCTTAGCCTTGCGTTGCCGTGCCTTAGCCTTGTTTTCCCTTGCCGTGCCGTGCCTGTTGTTACACTTGCCTTGCCTTGCTTTGCCTTGCCTTCCTTTCCTTCCGTTACTCTTTCCTTGCCTAGCCGTGCACTGCGTAGCCTTGCTTTGTCGTGCATTACCCTTGCCTTGCCTGACCGTGCCTTGCCTAGCGTTACCCTTTCCTTGCCTTGCCGTTCATTGCCTAGCGGTGCGTTGTCGTGCCTTAGCCTTGTTTCCCCTTGCCGTGCCGTTCCTTACGTTACCCTTGCCTTGCCTTGCTTTCCCTTGCCTTCTTTGGTTTCCGTTACTCTTTGCTTGCCTTCCGTGCATTGCCTAGCCTTGCGCTGTCGTGCATTAGCCTTGCCTTGCCTCACAGTGCCTTGCCTTGCGTTACCTTTTCCTTGGCTTGCCGTGCATTGCCTAACCGTACGTTGTGGTGCCTTAGCCTTGTTTTACCTTGCCATAGCCTTGCTTGCTTTGCCTTGCTTTGACTTGCCTTCCTTCCATTCCGTTACTCTTTGCTTGCCTTCCGTGCATTGCCTAGCCTTGCGTTGTCGTGCCTTAGCCTTTTTTCACCTTGCCATAGCCTTGCTTGCGTTGCCTTGCTTTGCCTTGCATTCCTTGCACTCCGTTACTCTTTGCTTGCCTTCCGTGCATTGCCTAGCCTTGCGTTGTCGTGCCTTAGCCTTGCCTCGCCTAACCGTGCCTTGCCTTGCGTTACCCTTTCGTTGCCTTGCCGTGCATTGCCTAGCCGTGCGTTGTCGTGCATTAGCCTTGCCTTGCCTTACCGTGCCTTGTCTTGAGTTACCCTTTACTTGCCTTGCCGTGAATTGCCTAGCCGTGCGTTGTCGTGCATCAGCCTTCCCTTGCCTCACAGTGCCTTGCCTTGCGTTACCCTTTCCTTGCCTTGCAGTGCATTGCCTAGCCGTACGTTGTCGTGCCTTAGCCTTTTTTCTCCTTGCCGTGCCGTTCCTTCCGTTACCCATGCCTTGCCTTGCTTTCCCTTGCCTTCCTTGACTTCCGTTACTCTTTGCTTGCCTTCCGTGCATTGCCTAGCCTTGCGTTGTCGTTCCTTAGCCTTGCCTCGCCTGACCGTGCCTTGCCCTGCGTTACCCTTTCCTTGCCTGGCCGTGCATTGCGTAGCCGTGCGTTGCCGTTCCTTAGCCTTGTTTCCCCTTGCCGTGCCTTGCCTTTTGTTACACTTGCCTTGCCTTGCTTTGCCTTGCCTTCCTTTCCTTCCGTTACTCTTTCCTTGCCTAGCCGTGCACTGCCTAGCCTTGCGTTGTCGTGCATTAGTCTTGTTTGCCCTTACCGTGCCGTTCCTTTCGTTACCATTGCCTTCCCCTGCTTTCCCTTGCCTTCCTTGCCTTCCATTACTCTTTGCTTGCCTTCCGTGCATTGCCTAGCCTTGCGTTGTCGTGCCTTAGCCTTGCGTCGCCTGACAGTGCCTTGCCTTGCGTTACCCTTTCCTTGCCTTGCCGTGCATTGCCTAGCCGTGCGTTGTCGTGCATTTGCCTTGCCTTCCCTCACCGTGCCGGGCCTTGCGTTACCCTTTCCTTCCTGGCCGTGCATTGCCTAGCCGTGCGTTGTCGTGCATTAGACTTGTCTTGCCTTACAGTGCCTTGCCTTGCGTTACCCTTTCCTTGCCTTTCCGTGCATTGCCTAGCCGTGCGTTGTCGTGCATCAGCCTTGCGTTGCCTCAACGTGCCTTGCCTTGCGTTACCCTTTCCTTGCCGTGCCGTGCCTTGCCTAGCCGTGCGTTGCCGTACCTTAGCCTTGTTTCCCCTTGCCGTGCCGTTCCTTCTGTTACCCTTGCCTTGCCTTGCTTTCCCTTGCCTTCCTTGCCTTCCGTTACTCTTTGCTTGCCTTCCCTGCATTGCCTAGCCTTGCGTTGTCGTGCATTCGCCTTGCCTCCCGAAACCGTGCCTTGCGTTTTGTTACACTTGCCTTGCCTTGCTTTGCCTTGCCTTCCTTTCCTTCCGTTACTTTTTCCTTGCCTAGCCGTGCACTGCCTAGCCTTGCGTTGTCGTGCATTAGCTTTGCCTCCCCAAACCGTGCTTTGCCTTGCCTTACCATTTCCTTGCCTTGCCCTGCATTGCTAGCCCTGTGTTGTCGTGCCTTAGTCTTGTTTGCCCTTACCGTGCCGTTCCTTTCGTTACCCTTGCCTTCCCCTGCTTTCCATTGCCTTCCTTGCCTTCCGTTACTCTTTGCTTGCCTTCCGTGCATTGCCTAGCCTTGCGTTGTCGTGCCTTAGCCTTGCCTCGCCTAACCGTGCCTTTCCTTGCGTTACCCTTTCGTTGCCTTGCCTTGCATTGCCTAGCCGTGCGTTGTCGTGCATTAGCCTTGCCTTGCCTTACCGTGCCTTGCCTTGCGTTACCCTTTCCTTGCCTGGCCGTGCATTGCCTAGCCGTGCGTTGCCGTGCCTTAGCCTTTTTTCCCCTTGCCGTGCCGCTCCTTCCGTTACCCTTGCCTTGCCTTGCTTTCCCTTCCCTTCCTTGCCTTCCGTTACTCTTTGCTTGCCTTCCGTGCATTGCCTAGCCTTGCGTTGTCGTGCATTAGCCTTGCCTCCCCAAACCGTGCCTTGCCTTGCGTTACCCTTACCTTGCCTTGCCCTGCATTGCCTAGCCCTGTGTTGTCGTGCCTTAGCCTTGTTTCCCCTTACCGTGCCGTTCCTTTCGTTACCCTTGCCTTCCCCTGCTTTCCCTTGCATTCCTTGCCTTCCGTTACTCTTTGCTTGCCTTCCGTGCACTGCCTAGCCTTGCGTTGTCGTGCCTTAGCCTTTTTTCACCTTGCCATAGCCTTGCTTGCGTTGCCTTGCTTTGCCTTGCATTCCTTGCCTTCCGTTACTCTTTGCTTGCCTTCCGTGCATTGCCTAGCCTTGCGTTGTCGTGCATTAGCCTTGTCTTGCCTTACCTTGCCTTGCCTTGCGTTACCCTTTCCTTGCCTTGCCGTGCATTGCCTAGCCGTGCGTTTTCGTGCATTAGCCTTGTCTTGCCTTACCGTGCCTTGCCTTGCGTTACCCTTTCCTTGCCTGGCCGTGCATTGCCTAGCCGTGCGTTGCCGTTCCTTAGCCTTGTTTCCCCTTGCCGTGCCTTGCCTTTTGTTACACTTGACTTGCCTTGCGTTGCCTTGCCTTCCATTCCTTCCGTTACTCTTTCCTTGCCTAGCCGTGCACTGCCTAGCCTTGCGTTGTCGTGCATTAGCCTTGCCTCCCGAAACCGTGCCTTGCCTTGCGTTACCATTTCCTTGCCTTGCCCTGCATTGCCTAGCCCTGTGTTGTCGTGCCTTAGTCTTGTTTGCCCTTACCGTGCCGTTCCTTCCGTTACCCTTGCCTTCCCCTGCTTTCCCTAGCCTTCCTTGCCTTCCGTTACTCTGCTTGCCTTCCGTGCATTGCCTAGCCTTGCGCTGTCGTGCATTAGCCTTGCCTTGCCTCACAGTGCCTTGCTTTGCGTTACCTTTTCCTTGGCTGGCCGTGCATTGCCTAGCCGTGCGTTGTGGTGCCTTAGCCTTGTTTCACCTTGCCATAGCCTTGCTTTCTTTGCCTTGCCTTCCTTCCATTCCGTTACTCATTGCTTGACTTCCGTGCATTGCCTAGCCTTGCGTTGTCGTGCCTTAGCCTTTTTTCACCTTGCCATAGCCTTGCTTGCGTTGCCTTGCTTTGCCTTGCATTACTTGATTTCCGTTACTCTTTGCTTGCCTTCCGTGCATTGCTTAGCCTTGCGTTGTCGTGCCTTAGCCTTGCCTCGCCTAACCGTGCCTTGCCTTGCGTTACCCTTTCCTTGCCTTGCCGTGCATTGCCTAGCCGTGCGTTGTCGTGCCTTAGCCTTGCCTCGCCTAACCGTGCCTTGCCTTGCGTTACCCTTTCCTTGCCTTGCCGTGCATTGCCTAGCCGTGCGTTGTCGTGCATTAGCCTTGCCTTGCCTTACCGTGCCTTGCCTTGCGTTTCCCTTTCCTTGCCTGGCCGTGCATTGCGTAGCCGTGCGTTGCCGTTCCTTAGCCTTGTTTCCCCTTCCCGTGCCTTGCCTTTTGTTACACTTACCTTGCCTTGCTTTGCCTTGCCTTCCTTTCCTTCCGTTATTCTTTCCTTGCCTAGCCGTGCACTGCCTAACCTTGCGTTGTCGTGCATTAGCCTTGCCTCCCCAATCCGTGCCTTGCCTTGCGTTACCATTCCTTGCCTTGCCCTGCATTGTCTAGCCCTGTATTGTAGTGCCTTAGTCTTGTTTGCCCTTGCCGTGCCGTTCCTTCCGTTACCCTTGCCTTCCCCTGCTTTCCCTAGCCTTCCTAACCTTCTGTTACTCTTTGCTTGCCTTCCGTGCATTGCCTAGCCTTGCGTTGTCGTGCCTTAGCCTTGCCTCGCCTGACAGTGCCTTGCCTTGCGTTACCCGTTCCTTGCCTTGCCGTGCACTGCCTAGCCTTGCCTTATCGTGCATTAGCCTTGCCTTGCCTGACCGTGCCTTGCCTAGCGTTACCCTTTCCTTGCCTTGCCGTGCATTGCCTAGCCGTGCGTTGTCGTGCCTTAGCCTTGTTTCCCCTTGCCGTGCCGTTCCTTCCGTTACTCTTGCCTTGCCTTGCTTTCCCTTACCTTCCTTGGTTTCCGTTACTCTTTGCTTGCCTTCCGTGCATTGCCTAGCCTTGCGCTGTCGTGCATTAGCCTTGCCTTGCCTCACAGTGCCTTGCCTTGCGTTACCTTTTCCTTGGCTTGCCGTGCATTGCCTAGCCGTGCGTTGTGGTGCCTTAGCCTTGTTTCACCTTGCCATAGCCTTGCTTTCTTTGCCTTGCTTTGCCTTGCCTTCCTTCCATTCCGTTACTCTTTGCTTGCCTGCCGTGCATTACCTAGCCTTGGGTTGTCGTGCCTTAGCCTTTTTTCACCTTGCCATAGCCTTGCTTGCGTTGCCTTGCTTTGCCTTGCATTCCTTGCGTTCCGTTACTCTTTGCTTGCCTTCCGTGCATTGCCTAGCCTTGCGTTGTCGTGCCTTAGCCTTGCCTCGCCTAACCGTGCCTTGCCTTGCGTTACCCTTTCGTCGCCTTGCCTTGCATTGCCTAGCCGTGCGTTGTCGTGCATTAGCCTTGCCTTGCCTTACCGTGCCTTCCCTTGCGTTACCCTTTCCTTGCCTGGCCGTGCATTGCCTAGGCGTGCGTTGCCGTGCCTTAGCCTTTTTTCCCCTTGCCGTGCCGCTCCTTCCGTTACCCTTGCCTTGCCTTGCTTTCCCTTCCCTTACTTGCCTTCCGTTACTCTTTGCTTGCCTTCCGTGCATTGCCTAGCCTTGCGTTGTCGTGCATTAGCCTTGCCTCCCCAAACCGTGCTTGCCTTGCGTTACCCTTACCTTGCCTTGCCCTGCATTGCCTAGCCCTGTGTTGTCGTGCCTTAGCCTTGTTTCCCCTTACCGTGCCGTTCCTTTCGTTACCCTTGCCTTCCCCTGCTTTCCCTTGCATTCCTTGCCTTCCGTTACTCTTTCCTTGCCTTCCGTGCACTGCCTAGCCTTGCGTTGTCGTGCCTTAGCCTTTTTTCACCTTGCCATAGCCTTGCTTGCGTTGCCTTGCTTTGCCTTGCATTCCTTGCCTTCCGTTACTCTTTGCTTGCCTTCCGTGCATTGCCTAGCCTTGCGTTGTCGCGCATTAGCCTTGTCTTGCCTTACCGTGCCTTGCCTTGCGTTACCCTTTCCTTGCCTTGCCGTGCATTGCCTAGCCGTGCGTTTTCGTGCATTAGCCTTGTCTTGCCTTACCGTGCCTTGACCTGCGTTACCCTTTCCTTGCCTGGCCGTGCATTGCCTAGCCGTGCGTTGCCGTTCCTTAGCCTTGTTTCCCCTTGCCGTGCCTTGCGTTTTGTTACACTTGCCTTGCCTTGCGTTGCCTTGCCTTCCATTCCTTCCGTTACTCTTTCCTTGCCTAGCCGTGTACTGCCTAGCCTTGCGTTGTCGTGCATTAGCCTTGCCTCCCGAAACCGTGCCTTGCCTTGCGTTACCATTTCCTTGCCTTGCCCTGCATTGCCTAGCCCTGTGTTGTCGTGCCTTAGTCTTGTTTCCCCTTGCCGTGCCGTTCCTTCCGTTACCCTTGCCTTCCCCTGCTTTCCCTAGCCTTCCTAACCTTCCGTTACTCTTTGCTTGCCTTCCGTGCATTGCCTAGCCTTGCGTTGTCGTGCCTTAGCCTTGCCTTGTCTCACAGTGCCTTGCCTTGCGTTACCTTTTCCTTGGCTGGCCGTGCATTGCCTAGCCGTGCGTTGTGGTGCCTTAGCCTTGTTTCACCTTGCCATAACCTTGCTTTCTTTGCCTTGCCTTCCTTCCATTCCGTTACTCATTGCTTGACTTCCGTGCATTGCCTAGCCTTGCGTTGTCGTGCCTTAGCCTTTTTTCACCTTGCCATAGCCTTGCTTGCGTTGCCTTGCTTTGCCTTGCATTACTTGCCTTCCGTTACTCTTTGCTTGCCTTCCGTGCATTGCTTAGCCTTGCGTTGTCGTGCCTTACCCTTGCCTCGCCTAATCGTGCCTTGCCTTGCGTTACCCTTTCCTTGTCTTGCCGTGCATTGCCTAGCCGTGCGTTGTCGTGCCTTAGCCTTGCCTCGCCTAACCGTGCCTTGCCTTGCGTTACCCTTTCCTTGCCTTGCCGTGCATTGCCTAGCCGTGCGTTGTCGTGCATTTGCCTTGCCTTCCCTCACCGTGCCGGGCCTTGCGTTACCCTTTCCTTGCCTGGCCGTGCATTGCCTAGCCGTGCGTTGTCGTGCATTAGCCTTGTCTTGCCTTACCGTGCCTTGCCTTGCGTGACCCTTTCCTTGCCTTGCCGTGCATTGCCTAGCCGTGCGTTGTCGTGCATCAGCCTTGCGTTGCCTCACCGTGCCTTGCCTTGCGTTACCCTTTCCTTGCCGTGCCGTGACTTGCCTAGCCGTGCGTTGCCGTGCCTTAGCCTTGTTTCCCCTTGCCGTGCCGTTCCTTCTGTTACCCTTGCCTTGCCTTGCTTTCCCTTGCCTTCCTTGCCTTCCGTTACTCTTTGCTTGCCTTCCCTGCATTGCCTAGCCGTGCGTTGTCGTGCATTTGCCTTGCCTTCCCTCACCGTGCCGGGCCTTGCGTTACCCTTTCCTTGCCTTGCCCTGCATTGCCTAGCCCTGTGTTGTCGTGCCTTAGACTTGTTTGCCCTTACCGTGCCGTTCCTTCCGTTACCCTTGCCTTCCCCTGCTTTCCCTAGCCTTCCTTGCCTTCCGTTACTCTTTGCTTGCCTTCCGTGCACTGCCTAGCCTTGCGTTGTCGTGCATTAGTCTTGTTTGCCCTTACAGTGCCGTTCCTTTCGTTACCCATGCCTTCCCCTGCTTTCCCTTGCCTTCCTTGCCTTCCGTTACTCTTTGCTTGCCTTCCGTGCATTGCCTAGCCTTGCGTTGTCTTGCCTTAGCCTTGCCTCGCCTGACCGTGCCTTGCCTTGCGTTACCCTTTCCTTGCCTTGCCGTGCATTGCCTAGCCGTGCGTTGTCGTGCATCAGCCTTGCCTTGCCTCACCGTGCCATGCCTTGCGTTACCCTTTCCTTGCCTTGCCGTGCATTGCCTAGCCGTGCGTTGCCGTGCCTTAGCCTTGTTTCCCCTTGCATTGCCGTTCCTTCTGTTACCCTTGCCTTGCCTTGCTTTCCCTTGCCTTCCTTGCCTTCCGTTACTCTTTGCTTGCCTTCCCTGCATTGCCTAGCCTTGCGTTGTCGTGCATTCGCCTTGCCTCCCGAAACCGTGCCTTGCCTTTTGTTACACTTGCCTTGCCTTGCTTTGCCTTGCCTTCCTTTCCTTCCGTTACTCTTTCCTTGCCTAGCCGTGCACTGCCTAGCCTTGCGTTGTCGTGCATTAGCTTTGCCTCCCCAAACCGTGCCTTGCCTTGCGTTACCATTTCCTTGCCTTGCCCTGCATTGCCTAGCCCTGTGTTGTCGTGCCTTAGTCTTGTTTTCCCTTACCGTGCCGTTGCTTTCGTTACCCTTGCCTTCCCCTGCTTTCCCTTGCCTTCCTTGCCTTCCGTTACTCTTTGCTTGCCTTCCGTGCATTGCCTAGCCTTGCGTTGTCGTGCCTTAGCCTTGCGTCGCCTGACCGTGCCTTGCCTTGCGTTACCCTTTCCTTGCCTTGCCGTGCATTGCCTAGCCGTGCGTTGTCGTGCATTTGCCTTGCCTTCCCTCACCGTGCCGGGCCTTGCGTTACCCTTTCCTTGCCTGGCCGTGCATTGCCTAGCCGTGCGTTGTTGTGCATTAGCCTTGTCTTGCCTTACCGTGCCTTGCCATGCGTTACCCTTTCCTTGCCTTGCCGTGCATTGCCTAGCCGTGCGTTGTCGTGCATCAGCCTTGCGTTGCCTCACCGTGCCTTGCCTTGCGTTACCCTTTCCTTGCCCTGCCGTGCCTTGCCTAGCCGTGCGTTGCCATGCCTTAGCCTTGTTTCCCCTTGCCGTGCCGTTCCTTCTGTTACCCTTGCCTTGCCTTGCTTTCCCTTGCCTTCCTTGCCTTCCGTTACTCTTTGCTTGCCTTCCCTGCATTGCCGAGGCTTGCGTTGTCGTGCATTCGCCTTGCCTCCCCAAACCGTGCCTTGCCTTGCGTTACCCTTTCCTTGCCTTGCCCTGCATTGCCTAGCCCTGTGTTGTCGTGCCTTAGCCTTGTTTCCCCTTACCGTGCCATTCATTTCGTTACCCTTGCCTTCCCCTGCTTTCCCTTGCATTCCTTGCCTTCCTTTACTCTTTGCTTGCCTTCCGTGCATTGCCTAGCCTTGCGTTGTCGTGCCTTAGCCTTGCCTCGCCTGACCGTGCCTTGCCTTGAGTTACCCTTTCCTTGCCTTGCCGTGAATTGCCTAGCCGTGCGTTGTCGTGCATCAGCCTTGCCTTGCCTCACCGTGCCTTGCCTTGCGTTACCCTTTCCTTGCCTTGCAGTGCATTGCCTAGCCGTGCGTTGTCGTGCCTTAGCCTTGTTTCTCCTTGCCGTGCCTTGCCTTTTGTTACACTTGCCTTGCCTTGCTTTGCCTTGCCTTCCTTTCCTTCCGTTACCCTTTCCTTGCCTAGCCGTGCACTGCCTGGCCTTGCGTTGTCGTGCATTAGCCTTGCCTCCCAAACCGTGCCTTGCCTTGCGTTACCATTTCCTTGCCTTGCCCTGCATTGCCTAGCCCTGTGTTGTCGTGCCTTAGTCTTGTTTGCCCTTACCGTGCCGTTCCTTCCGTTACCCTTGCCTTCCCCTGCTTTCCCTAGCCTTCCTTGCCTTCCGTTACTCTTTGCTTGCCTTCCGTGCACTGCCTAGCCTTGCGTTGTCGTGCATTAGTCTTGTTTCCCCTTGCATTGCCGTTCCTTCTGTTACCCTTGCCTTGCCTTGCTTTGCCTTGCATTCCTTGCACTCCGTTACTCTTTGCTTGCCTTCCGTGCATTGCCTAGCCTTGCGTTGTCGTGCCTTAGCCTTGCCTCGCCTAACCGTGCCTTGCCTTGCGTTACCCTTTCGTTGCCTTGCCTTGCATTGCCTAGCCGTGCGTTGTCGTGCATTAGCCTTGCCTTGCCTTACCGTGCCTTCCCTTGCGTTACCCTTTCCTTGCCTGGCCGTGCATTGCCTAGCCGTGCGTTGCCGTGCCTTAGCCTTTTTTCCCCTTGCCGTGCCGCTCCTTCCGTTACCCTTGCCTTGCCTTGCTTTCCCTTCCCTTCCTTGCCTTCCGTTACTCTTTGCTTGCCTTCCGTGCATTGCCTAGCCTTGCGTTGTCGTGCATTAGCCTTGCCTCCCCAAACCGTGCCTTGCCTTGCGTTACCCTTACCTTGCCTTGCCCTGCATTGCCTAGCCCTGTGTTGTCGTGCCTTAGCCTTGTTTCCCCTTACCGTGCTGTTCCTTTCGTTACCCTGGCCTTCCCCTGCTTTCCCTTGCATTCCTTGCCTTCCGTTACTCTTTGCTTGCCTTCCGTGCACTGCCTAGCCTTGGGTTGTCGTGCCTTAGCCTTTTTTCACCTTGCCATAGCCTTGCTTGCGTTGCCTTGCTTTGCCTTGCATTCCTTGCCTTCCGTTACTCTTTGCTTGCCTTCCGTGCATTGCCTAGCCTTGCGTTGTCGTGTATTAGCCTTGTCTTGCCTTACCTTGCCTTGCCTTGCGTTACCCTTTTCTTGCCTTGCCGTGCATTGCCTAGCCGGGCGTTTTCGTGCATTAGCCTTGTCTTGCCTTACCGTGCCTTGCCTTGCGTTACCCTTTCCTTGCCTGGCCGTGCATTGCCTAGCCGTGCGTTGCCATTCCTTAGCCTTGTTTCCCCTTGCCGTGCCTTGCCTTTTGTTACACTTGCCTTGCCTTGCGTTGCCTTGCCTTCCATTCCTTCCGTTACTCTTTCCTTGCCTAGCCGTGCACTGCCTAGCCTTGCGTTGTCGTGCATTAGCCTTGCCTCCCGAAACCGTGCCTTGCCTTGCGTTACCATTTCCTTGCCTTGCCCTGCATTGCCTAGCCCTGTGTTGTCGTGCCTTAGTCTTGTTTGCCCTTACTGTGCCGTTCCTTCCGTTACCCTTGCCTTCCCCTGCTTTCCCTAGCCTTCCTTGCCTTCCGTTACTCTGCTTGCCTTCCGTGCATTGCCTAGCCTTGCGCTGTCGTGCATTAGCCTTGCCTTGCCTCACAGTGCCTTGCCGTGCGTTACCTTTTCCTTGCCTGGCCGTGCATTGCCTAGCCGTGCGTTGTCGTGCATTAGCCTTGTCTTGCCTTACCGTGCCTTGCCTTGCGTTACCCTTTCCTTGCCTTTCCGTGCATTGCCTAGCCGTGCGTTGTCGTGCATCAGCCTTGCCTTGCCTCACCGTGCCTTGCCTTGCGTTACCCTTTCCTTGCCGTGCCGTGCCTTGCCTAGCCGTGCGTTGCCGTGCCTTAGCCTTGTTTCCCCTTGCCGTGCCGTTCCTTCTGTTACCCTTGCCTTGCCTTGCTTTCCCTTGCCTTCCTTGCCTTCCGTTACTCTTTGCTTGCCTTCCCTGCATTGCCGAGCCTTGCGTTGTCGTGCATTCGCCTTGCCTCCCCAAACCGTGCCTTGCCTTGCGTTACCCTTTCCTTGCCTTGCCCTGCATTGCCTAGCCCTGTGTTGTCGTGCCTTAGCCTTGTTTCCCCTTACCGTGCCATTCATTTCGTTACCCTTGCCTTCCCCTGCTTTCCCATTGCATTCGTTGCCTTCCTTTACTCTTTGCTTGCCTTCCGTGCATTGCCTAGCCTTGCGTTGTCGTGCCTTAGCCTTGCCTCGCCTGACCGTGCCTTGCCTTGAGTTACCCTTTCCTTGCCTTGCCGTGAATTGCCTAGCCGTGCGTTGTCGTGCATCAGCCTTGCCTTGCCTCACCGTGCCTTGCCTTGCGTTACCCTTTCCTTGCCTTGCAGTGCATTGCCTAGCCGTGCGTTGTCGTGCCTTAGCCTTGTTTCCCCTTGCCGTGCCTTGCCTTTTGTTACACTTGCCTTGCCTTGCTTTGCCTTGCCTTCCTTTCCTTCCGTTACCCTTTCCTTGCCTAGCCGTGCACTGCCTGGCCTTGCGTTGTCGTGCATTAGCCTTGCCTCCCAAACCGTGCCTTGCCTTGCGTTACCATTTCCTTGCCTTGCCCTGCATTGCCTAGCCCTGTGTTGCCGTGCCTTAGTCTTCTTTGCCCTTACCGTGCCGTTCCTTCCGTTACCCTTGCCTTCCCCTGCTTTCCCTAGCCTTCCTTGCCTTCCGTTACTCTTTGCTTGCCTTCCGTGCACTGCCTAACCTTGCGCTGTCGTGCATTAGTCTTGTTTGCCCTTACAGTGCCGTTCCTTTCGTTACCCTTGCCTTCCCCTGCTTTCCCTTGCCTTCCTTGCCTTCCGTTACTCTTTGCTTGCCTTCCCTGCATTGCCTAGCCTTGCGTTGTCGTGCCTTAGCCTTGCCTCGCCTGACCGTGCCTTGCCTTGCGTTACCCTTTCCTTGCCTTGCCGTGCATTGCCTAGCCGTGCGTTGTCGTGCATCAGCCTTGCCTTGCCTCACCGTGCCTTGCCTTGCGTTACCCTTACCTTGCCTTGCCCTGCATTGCCTAGCCCTGTGTTGTCGTGCCTTAGCCTTGTTTCCCCTTACCGTGCCGTTCCTTTCGTTACCCTTGCCTTCCCCTGCTTTCCCTTGCATTCCTTGCCTTCCGTTACTCTTTGCTTGCGTTCCGTGCACTGCCTAGCCTTGCGTTGTCGTGCCTTAGCCTTTTTTCACCTTGCCATAGCCTTGCTTGCGTTGCCTTGCTTTGCCTTGCATTCCTTGCCTTCCGTTACTCTTTGCTTGCCTTCCGTGCATTGCCTAGCCTTGCGTTGTCGTGCCTTAGCCTTGCCTCGCCTAACCGTGCCTTGCGTTGCGTTACCCTTTCCTTGCCTTGCCGTGCATTGCCTAGCCGTGCGTTGTCGTGCATTAGCCTTGCCTTGCCTTACCGTGCCTTGCCTGGCGTTACTCTTTCCTTGCCTTGCCGTGCATTGCCTAGCCGTGCGTTATCGTGCCTTAGCCTTGTTTCCCCTTGCCGTGCCGTGCCTTTTGTTACACTTGCCTTGCCTGGCTTTGCCTTTCCTTCCTTTCCTTCCGTTACTCTTTGCTTGCCTTCCGTGCATTGCCTAGCCTTGCGTTGTCGTGCCTTAGCCTTGCCTCGCCTAACCGTGCCTTGCCTTGCGTTACCCTTTCGTTGCCTTGCCTTGCATTGCCTAGCCGTGCGTTGTCGTGCATTAGCCTTGCCTTGCCTTACCGTGCCTTGCCTTGCGTTACCCTTTCCTTGCCTGGCCGTGCATTGCCTAGCCGTGCGTTGCCGTGCCTTAGCCTTTTTTCCCCTTGCCGTTCCGCTCCTTCCGTTACCCTTGCCTTGCCTTGCTTTCCCTTCCCTTCCTTGCCTTCCGTTACTCTTTGCTTGCCTTCCGTGCATTGCCTAGCCTTGCGTTGTCGTGCATTAGCCTTGCCTCCCCAAACCGTGCCTTGCCTTGCGTTACCCTTACCTTGCCTTGCCCTGCATTGCCTAGCCCTGTGTTGTCGTGCCTTAGCCTTGTTTCCCCTTACCGTGCCGTTCCTTTCGTTACCCTTGCCTTCCCCTGCTTTCCCTTGCATTCCTTGACTTCCGTTACTCTTTGCTTGCCTTCCGTGCACTGCCTAGCCTTGCGTTGTCGTGCCTTAGACTTTTTTCACCTTGCCATAGCCTTGCTTGCGTTGCCTTGCTTTGCCTTGCATTCCTTGCCTTCCGTTACTCTTTGCTTGCCTTCCGTGCATTGCCTAGCCTTGCGTTGTCGTGCATTAGCCTTGTCTTGCCTTACCTTGCCTTGCCTTGCGTTACCCTTTCTTTGCCTTGCCGTGCATTGCCTAGCCGTGCGTTTTCGTGCATTAGCCTTGTCTTGCCTTACCGTGCCTTGCCTTGCGTTACCCTTTCCTTGCCTGGCCGTGCATTGCCTAGCCGTGCGTTGCCGTTCCTTAGCCTTGTTTCCCCTTGCCGTGCCTTGCCTTTTGTTACACTTGCCTTGCCTTGCGTTGCCTTGCCTTCCATTCCTTCCGTTACTCTTTCCTTGCCTAGCCGTGCACTGCCTAGCCTTGCGTTGTCGTGCATTAGCCTTGCCTCCCGAAACCGTGCCTTGCCTTGCGTTACCATTTCCTTGCCTTGCCCTGCATTGCCTAGCCCTGTGTTGTCTTGCCTTAGTTTTGTTTGCCCTTACCGTGCCGTTCCTTCCGTTACCCTTGCCTTCCCCTGCTTTCCCTAGCCTTCCTTGCCTTCCGTTACTCTGCTTGCCTTCCGTGCATTGCCTAGCCTTGCGCTGTCGTGCATTAGCCTTGCCTTGCCTCACAGTGCCTTGCCTTGCGTTACCTTTTCCTTGCCTGGCCGTGCATTGCCTAGCCGTGCCTTGTCGTGCATTTGCCTTGCCTTCACTCACCGTTCCGGGCCTTGCGTTACCCTTTCCTTGCCTGGCCGTGCATTGCCTAGCCGTGCGTTGTCGTGCATTAGCCTTGTCTTGCCTTACCGTGCCTTGCCTTGCGTTACCCTTTCCTTGCCTTGCCGTGCATTGCCTAGCCGTGCGTTGTCGTGCATCAGCCTGGCCTTGCCTCACCGTGCCTTGCCTTGCGTTACCCTTTCCTTGCCGTGCCGTGCCTTGCCTAGCCGTGCGTTGCCGTGCCTTAGCCTTGTTTCCTCTTGCCGTGCCGTTCCTTCTGTTACCCTTGCCTTGCCTTGCTTTTCCTTGCCTTCCTTGCCTTCCGTTACTCTTTGCTTGCCTTCCCTGCATTGCCGAGCCTTGCGTTGTCGTGCATTCGCCTTGCCTCCCCAAACCGTGCCTTGCCTTGCGTTACCCTTTCCTTGCCTTGCCCTGCATTGCCTAGCCCTGTGTTGTCGTGCCTTAGCCTTGTTTCCCCTTACCGTGCCATTCATTTCGTTACCCTTGCCTTCCCCTGCTTTCCCTTGCATTCCTTGCCTTCCTTTACTCTTTGCTTGCCTTCCGTGCATTGCTTAGCCTTGCGTTGTCGTGCCTTAGCCTTGCCTCGCCTGACCGTGCCTTGCCTTGAGTTACCCTTTCCTTGCCTTGCCGTGAATTGCCTAGCCGTGCGTTGTCGTGCATCAGCCTTGCCTTGCCTCACCGTGCCTTGCCTTGCGTTACCCTTTCCTTGCCTTGCAGTGCATTGCCTAGCCGTGCGTTGTCGTGCTTTAGCCTTGTTTCCCCTTGCCGTGCTTTGCCTTTTGTTACACTTTCCTTGCCTTGCTTTGCCTTGCCTTCCTTTCCTTCCGTTACCCTTTCCTTGCCTAGCCGTGCACTGCCTGGCCTTGCGTTGTCGTGCATTAGCCTTGCCTCCCAAACCGTGCCTTGCCTTGCGTTACCATTTCCTTGCCTTGCCCTGCATTGCCTAGGCCTGTGTTGTCGTGCCTTAGTCTTGTTTGCCCTTACCGTGCCGTTCCTTCCGTTACCCTTGCCTTCCCCTGCTTTCCCTAGCCTTCCTTGCCTTCCGTTACTCTTTGCTTGCCTTCTGTGCACTGCCTAGCCTTGCGTTGTCGTGCATTAGTCTTGTTTGCCCTTACAGTGCCGTTCCTTTCGTTACCCTTGCCTTCCCCTGCTTTCCCTTGCTTTCCTTGCCTTCCGTTACTCTTTGCTTGCCTTCCGTGCATTGCCTAGCCTTGCGTTGTCGTGCCTTAGCCTTGCCTCGCCTGACCGTGCCTTGCCTTGCGTTACCCTTTCCTTGCCTTGCCGTGCATTGCCTAGCCGTGCGTTGTCGTGCATCAGCATTGCCTTGCCTCACCGGGCCATGCCTTGCGTTATCCTTTCCTTGCCTTGCCGTGCATTGCCTAGCCGTGCGTTGCCGTGCCTTAGCCTTGTTTCCCCTTGCATTGCCGTTCCTTCTGTTACCCTTGCCTTGCCTTGCTTTCCCTTGCCTTCCTTGCCTTCCGTTACTCTTTGCTTGCCTTCCCGGCATTGCCTAGCCTTGCGTTGTCGTGCATTAGCCTTGCCTCCCCAAACCGTGCCTTGCCTTGCGTTACCCTTACCTTGCCTTGCCCTGCATTGCCTAGCCCTGTGTTGTCGTGCCTTAGCCTTGTTTCCCCTTACCGTGCCGTTCCTTTCGTTACACTTGCCTTCCCCTGCTTTCCCTTGCATTCCTTGCCTTCCGTTACTCTTTGCTTGCGTTCCGTGCACTGCCTAGCCTTGCGTTGTCGTGCCTTCGCCTTTTTTCACCTTGCCATAGACTTGCTTGCGTTGCCTTGCTTTGCCTTGCATTCCTTGCCTTCCGTTACTCTTTGCTTGCCTTCCGTGCATTGCCTAGCCTTGCGCTGTCGTGCCTTAGCCTTGCCTCGCCTAACCGTGCCTTGCGTTGAGTTACCCTTTCCTTGCCTTGCCGTGCATTGCCTAGCCGTGCGTTGTCGTGCATTAGCCTTGCCTTACCTTACCGTGCCTTGCCTGGCGTTACTCTTTCCTTGCCTTGCCGTGCATTGCCTAGCCGTGCGTTATCGTGCCTTAACCTTGTTTCCCCTTGCCGTGCCGTGCCTTTTGTTACACTTGCCTTGCCTGGCTTTGCCTTTCCTTCCTTTCCTTCCGTTACTCTTTCCTTGCCTTGCCGTGCACTGCCTAACGTTGCGTTGTCGTGCATTAGCCTTGCCTTGCCTGACCGTGCCATTTCTGGCGTTACCCTTTCCTTGCCTTGCCGTTCATTGCCTAGCCGTGCGTTGTCGTGCCTTAGCCTTGTTTCACCTTGCCGTGCCGTTCCTTACGTTACCCTTGCCTTGCCTTGCTTTCCCTTGCCTTCTTTGGTTTCCGTTACTCTTTGCTTGCCTTCCGTGCATTGCCTAGCCTTGCGCTGTCGTGCATTAGCCTTGCCTTGCCTCACAGTGCCTTGCCTTGCGTTACCTTTTCCTTGGCTTGCCGTGCATTGCCTAAACGTGCGTTGTGGTGCCTTAGCCTTGTTTCACCTTGCCATAGCCTTGCTTGCTTTGCCTTGCTTTGACTTGCCTTCCTTCCATTCCGTTACTCTTTGCTTGCCTTCCGTGCATTGCCTAGCCTTGCGTTGTCGTGCCTTAGCCTTTTTTCACCTTGCCATAGCCTTGCTTGCGTTGCCTTGCTTTGCCTTGCATTCCTTGCACTCCGTTACTCTTTGCTTGCCTTCCGTGCATTGCCTAGCCTTGCGTTGTCGTGCCTTAGCCTTGCCTCGCCTAACCGTGCCTTGCCTTGCGTTACCCTTTCGTTGCCTTGCCGTGCATTGCCTAGCCGTGCGTTGTCGTGCATTAGCCTTGCCTTGCCTTACCGTGCCTTGTCTTGAGTTACCCTTTACTTGCCTTGCCGTGAATTGCATAGCCGTGCGTTGTCGTGCATCAGCCTTGCCTTGCCTCACCGTGCCTTGCCTTGCGTTACCCTTTCCTTGCCTTGCAGTGCATTGCCTAGCCGTGCGTTGTCGTGCCTTAGCCTTGTTTCCCCTTGCCGTGCCGTTCCTTCCGTTACCCTTGCCTTGCCTTGCTTTCCCTTGCCTTCCTTGACTTCCGTTACTCTTTGCTTGCCTTCCGTGCATTGCCTAGCCTTGCGTTGTCGTTCCTTAGCCTTCCCTCGCCTGACCGTGCCTTGCCTTGCGGTACCCTTTGCTTGACTTGCCGTGCATTGCCTAGCCGAGCGTTGTCGTGCATTAGCCTTGTCTTGCCTTACCGTGCCTTGCCTTGCGTTACCCTTTCCTTGCCTGGCCGTGCATTGCGTACCCGTGCGTTGCCGTTCCTTAGCCTTGTTTCCCCTTGCCGTGCCTTGCCTTTTGTTACACTTGCCTTGCCTTGCTTTGCCTTGCCTTCCTTTCCTTCCGTTACTCTTTCCTTGCCTAGCCGTGCACTGCCTAGCCTTGCGTTGTCGTGCATTAGTCTTGTTTGCCCTTACTGTGCCGTTCATTTCGTTACCATTGCCTTCCCCTGCTTTCCCTTGCCTTCCTTGCCTTCCATTACACTTTGCTTGCCTTCCGTGCATTGCCTAGCCTTGCGTTGTCGTGCCTTAGCCTTGCGTCGCCTGACCGTGCCTTGCCTTGCGTTACCCTTTCCTTGCCTTGCCGTGCATTGCCTAGCCGTGCGTTGTCGTGCATTTGCCTTGCCTTCCCTCACCGTGCCGGGCCTTGCGTTACCCTTTCCTTCCTGGCCGTGCATAGCCTAGCCGTGCGTTGTCGTGCATTAGCCTTGTCTTGCCTTACCGTGCCTTGCCTTGCGTTACCCTTTCCTTTCCTTGCCGTGCATTGCCTAGCCGTGCGTTGTCGTGCATCAGCCTTGCGTTGCCTCACCGTGCCTTGCCTTGCGTTACCCTTTCCTTGCCGTGCCGTGCCTTGCCTAGCCGTGCGTTGCCGTGCCTTAGCCTTGTTTCCCCTTGCCGTGCCGTTCCTTCTGTTACCCTTGCCTTGCCTTGCTTTCCCTTGCCTTCCTTGCCTTCCGTTACTCTTTGCTTGCCTTCCCTGCATTGCCTAGCCTTGCGTTGTCGTGCATTCGCCTTGCCTCCCGAAACCGTGCCTTGCCTTTTGTTACACTTGCCTTGCCTTGCTTTGCCTTGCCTTCCTTTCCTTCCGTTACTCTTTCCTTGCCTAGCCGTGCACTGCCTAGCCTTGCGTTGTCGTGCATTAGCCTTGCCTCCCCAAACCGTGCCTTGCCTTGCGTTACCCTTACCTTGCCTTGCCCTGCATTGCCTAGCCCTGTGTTGTCGTGCCTTAGCCTTGTTTCCCCTTACCGTGCCGTTCCTTTCGTTACCCTTGCCTTCCCCTGCTTTCCCTTGCATTCCTTGCCTTCCGTTACTCTTTGCTTGCCTTCCGTGCACTGCCTAGCCTTGCGTTGTCGTGCCTTAGCCTTTTTTCACCTTGCCATAGCCTTGCTTGCGTTGCCTTGCTTTGCCTTGCATTCCTTGCCTTCCGTTACTCTTTGCTTGCCTTCCGTGCATTGCCTAGCCTTGCGTTGTCGTGCATTAGCCTTGTCTTGCCTTACCTTGCCTTGCCTTGCGTTACCCTTTCCTTGCCTTGCCGTGCATTGCCTAGCCGTGCGTTTTCGTGCATTAGCCTTGTCTTGCCTTACCGTGCCTTGCCTTGCGTTACCCTTTCCTTGCCTGGCCGTGCATTGCCTAGCCGTGCGTTGCCGTTCCTTAGCCTTGTTTCCCCTTGCCGTGCCTTGCCTTTTGTTACACTTGACTTGCCTTGCGTTGCCTTGCCTTCCATTCCTTCCGTTACTCTTTCCTTGCCTAGCCGTGCACTGCCTAGCCTTGCGTTGTCGTGCATTAGCCTTGCCTCCCGAAACCGTGCCTTGCCTTGCGTTACCATTTCCTTGCCTTGCCCTGCATTGCCTAGCCCTGTGTTGTCGTGCCTTAGTCTTGTTTGCCCTTACCGTGCCGTTCCTTCCGTTACCCTTGCCTTCCCCTGCTTTCCCTAGCCTTCCTTGCCTTCCGTTACTCTGCTTGCCTTCCGTGCATTGCCTAGCCTTGCGCTGTCGTGCATTAGCCTTGCCTTGCCTCACAGTGCCTTGCTTTGCGTTACCTTTTCCTTGGCTGGCCGTGCATTGCCTAGCCGTGCGTTGTGGTGCCTTAGCCTTGTTTCACCTTGCCATAGCCTTGCTTTCTTTGCCTTGCCTTCCTTCCATTCCGTTACTCATTGCTTGACTTCCGTGCATTGCCTAGCCTTGCGTTGTCGTGCCTTAGCCTTTTTTCACCTTGCCATAGCCTTGCTTGCGTTGCCTTGCTTTGCCTTGCATTACTTGATTTCCGTTACTCTTTGCTTGCCTTCCGTGCATTGCTTAGCCTTGCGTTGTCGTGCCTTAGCCTTGCCTCGCCTAACCGTGCCTTGCCTTGCGTTACCCTTTCCTTGCCTTGCCGTGCATTGCCTAGCCGTGCGTTGTCGTGCCTTAGCCTTGCCTCGCCTAACCGTGCCTTGCCTTGCGTTACCCTTTCCTTGCCTTGCCGTGCATTGCCTAGCCGTGCGTTGTCGTGCATTAGCCTTGCCTTGCCTTACCGTGCCTTGATTTGCGTTTCCCTTTCCTTGCCTGGCCGTGCATTGCGTAGCCGTGCGTTGCCGTTCCTTAGCCTTGTTTCCCCTTCCCGTGCCTTGCCTTTTGTTACACTTACCTTGCCTTGCTTTGCCTTGCCTTCCTTTCCTTCCGTTATTCTTTCCTTGCCTAGCCGTGCACTGCCTAGCCTTGCGTTGTCGTGCATTAGCCTTGCCTCCCCAATCCGTGCCTTGCCTTGCGTTACCATTCCTTGCCTTGCCGTGCATTGCCTAGCCGTGCGTTGTCGTGCCTTAGCCTTGCCTCGCCTAACCGTGCCTTGCCTTGCGTTACCCTTTCCTTGCCTTGCCCTGCATTGCCTAGCCGTGCGTTGTCGTGCATTAGCCTTGCCTTGCCTGACCGTGCCTTGCCTAGCGTTACCCTTTCCTTGCCTTGCCGTGCATTGCCTAGCCGTGCGTTGTCGTGCCTTATCCTTGTTTCCACTTGCCGTGCCGTTCCTTCCGTTACTCTTGCCTTGCCTTGCTTTCCCTTGCCTTCCTTGGTTTCCGTTACTCTTTGCTTGCCTTCCGTGCATTGCCTAGCCTTGCGCTGTCGTGCATTAGCCTTGCCTTGCCTCACAGTGCCTTGCCTTGCGTTACCTTTTCCTTGGCTTGCCGTGCATTGCCTAGCCGTGCGTTGTGGTGCCTTAGCCTTGTTTCACCTTGCCATAGCCTTGCTTTCTTTGCCTTGCTTTGCCTTGCCTTCCTTCCATTCCGTTACGCTTTGCTTGCCTTCCGTGCATTACCTAGCCTTGCGTTGTCGTGCCTTAGCCTTTTTTCACCTTGCCATAGCCTTGCTTGCGTTGCCTTGCTTTGCCTTGCATTCCTTGCGTTCCGTTACTCTTTGCTTGCCTTCCGTGCATTGCCTAGCCTTGCGTTGTCGTGCCTTAGCCTTGCCTCGCCTAACCGTGCCTTGCCTTGCGTTACCCTTTCGTCGCCTTGCCTTGCATTGCCTAGCCGTGCGTTGTCGTGCATTAGCCTTGCCTTGCCTTACCGTGCCTTCCCTTGCGTTACCCTTTCCTTGCCTGGCCGTGCATTGCCTAGGCGTGCGTTGCCGTGCCTTAGCCTTTTTTCCCCTTGCCGTGCCGCTCCTTCCGTTACCCTTGCCTTGCCTTGCTTTCCCTTCCCTTACTTGCCTTCCGTTACTCTTTGCTTGCCTTCCATGCATTGCCTAGCCTTGCGTTGTCGTGCATTAGCCTTGCCTCCCCAAACCGTGCCTTGCCTTGCGTTACCCTTACCTTGCCTTGCCCTGCATTGCCTAGCCCTGTGTTGTCGTGCCTTAGCCTTGTTTCCCCTTACCGTGCCGTTCCTTTCGTTACCCTTGCCTTCCCCTGCTTTCCCTTGCATTCCTTGCCTTCCGTTACTCTTTGCTTGCCTTCCGTGCACTGCCTAGCCTTGCGTTGTCGTGCCTTAGCCTTTTTTCACCTTGCCATAGCCTTGCTTGCGTTGCCTTGCTTTGCCTTGCATTCCTTGCCTTCCGTTACTCTTTGCTTGCCTTCCGTGCATTGCTTAGCCTTGCGTTGTCGTGCCTTACCCTTGCCTCGCCTAACCGTGCCTTGCCTTGCGTTACCCTTTCCTTGCCTTGCCGTGCATTGCCTAGCCGTGCGTTGTCGTGCCTTAGCCTTGCCTCGCCTAACCGTGCCTTGCCTTGCGTTACCCTTTCCTTGCCTTGCCGTGCATTGCCTAGCCATGCGTTTTCGTGCATTAGCCTTGTCTTGCCTTACCGTGCCTTGACTTGCGTTACCCTTTCCTTGCCTGGCCGTGCATTGCCTAGCCGTGCGTTGCCGTTCCTTAGCCTTGTTACCCCTTGCCGTGCCTTGCGTTTTGTTACACTTGCCTTGCCTTGCGTTGCCTTGCCTTCCATTCCTTCCGTTACTCTTTCCTTGCCTAGCCGTGTACTGCCTAGCCTTGCGTTGTCGTGCATTAGCCTTGCCTCCCGAAACCGTGCCTTGCCTTCCATTCCTTCCGTTACTCTTTCCTTGCCTTGCCCTGCATTGCCTAACCCTGTGTTGTCGTGCCTTAGTCTTGTTTCCCCTTGCCGTGCCGTTCCTTCCGTTACCCTTGCCTTCCCCTGCTTTCCCTAGCCTTCCTTGCCTTCCGTTACTCTGCTTGCCGTCCGTGCATTGCCTAGACTTGCGCTGTCGTGCATTAGCCTTGCCTTGCCTCACAGTGCCTTGCCTTGCGTTACCTTTTCCTTGGCTGGCCGTGCATTGCCTAGCCGTGCGTTGTGGTGCCTTAGCCTTGTTTCACCTTGCCATAACCTTGCTTTCTTTGCCTTTCCTTCCTTCCATTCCGTTACTCATTGCTTGACTTCCGTGCATTGCCTAGCCTTGCGTTGTCGTGCCTTAGCCTTTTTTCACCTTGCCATAGCCTTGCTTGCGTTGCCTTGAATTGCCTTGCATTACTTGCCTTCCGTTACTCTTTGCTTGCCTTCCGTGCATTGCTTAGCCTTGCGTTGTCGTGCCTTACCCTTGCCTCGCCTAACCGTGCCTTGCCTTGCGTTACCCTTTCCTTGCCTTGCCGTGCATTGCCTAGCCGTGCGTTGTCGTGCCTTAGCCTTGCCTCGCCTAACCGTGCCTTGCCTTGCGTTACCCTTTCCTTGCCTTGCCGTGCATTGCCTAGACGTGCGTTGTCGTGCATTAGCCTTGCCTTGCCTTACCGTGCCTTGGCTTGCGTTTCCCTTTCCTTGCCTGGCCGTGCATTGCTTAGCCTTGCGTTGCCGTGCCTTAGCCTTGATTCCCCTTGCCGTGCCGTGCCTGTTGTTACACTTGCCTTGCCTTGCTTTGCCTTGCCTTCCTTTCCTTCCGTTACTCTTTCCTTGCCTAGCCGTGCACTGCGTAGCCTTGCGTTGTCGTGCATTACCCTTGCCTAGCCTGACCGTGCCTTGCCTTGCGTTACCCTTTCCTTGCCTTGCCGTGCATTGCCTAGCCGTGCGTTGTCGTGCCTTAGCCTTGTTTCCCCTTGCCGTGCCGTTCCTTCCGTTACCCTTGCCTTGCCTTGCTTTCCCTTGCCTTCCTTGGTTTCCGTTACTCTTTGCTTGCCGTCCGTGCATTGCCTAGCCTTGCGCTGTCGTGCATTAGCCTTGCCTTGCCTCACAGTGCCTTGCCTTGCGTTACCTTTTCCTTGGCTTGCCGTGCATTGCCTAGCCGTGCGTTGTGGTGCCTTAGCCTTGTTTCACCTTGCCATAGCCTTGCTTGCTTTTCCTTGCCTTCCTTCCATTCCGTTACTCTTTGCTTGCCTTCCGTGCATTGCCTAGCCTTGCGTTGTCGTGCCTTAGCCTTGCCTCGCCTGACCGTGCCTTGCCTTGCGTTACCCTTTCCTTGCCTTTCCGTGCATTGCCTAGCCGTGCGTTGTCGTGCATCAGCCTTGCCTTGCCTCACCGTGCCTTGCCTTGCGTTACCCTTTCCTTGCCGTGCCGTGCCTTGCCTAGCCGTGCGTTGCCGTGCCTTAGCCTTGTTTCCCCTTGCCGTGCCGTTCCTTCTGTTACCCTTGCCTTGCCTTGCTTTCCCTTGCCTTCCTTGCCTTCCGTTACTCTTTGCTTGCCTTCCCTGCATTGCCGAGCCTTGCGTTGTCGTGCATTCGCCTTGCCTCCCCAAACCGTGCCTTGCCTTGCGTTACCCTTTCCTTGCCTTGCCCTGCATTGCCTAGCCCTGTGTTGTCGTGCCTTAGCCTTGTTTCCCCTTACCGTGCCATTCATTTCGTTACCCTTGCCTTCCCCTGCTTTCCCTTGCATTCCTTGCCTTCCTTTACTCTTTGCTTGCCTTCCGTGCATTGCCTAGCCTTGCGTTGTCGTGCCTTAGCCTTGCCTCGCCTGACCGTGCCTTGCCTTGAGTTACCCTTTCCTTGCCTTGCCGTGAATTGCCTAGCCGTGCGTTGTCGTGCATCAGCCTTGCCTTGCCTCACCGTGCCTTGCCTTGCGTTACCCTTTCCTTGCCTTGCAGTGCATTGCCTAGCCGTGCGTTGTCGTGCCTTAGCCTTGTTTCCCCTTGCCGTGCCTTGCCTTTTGTTACACTTGCCTTGCCTTGCTTTGCCTTGCCTTCCTTTCCTTCCGTTACCCTTTCCTTGCCTAGCCGTGCACTGCCTGGCCTTGCGTTGTCGTGCATTAGCCTTGCCTCCCAAACCGTGCCTTGCCTTGCGTTACCCTTACCTTGCCTTGCCCTGCATTGCCTAGCCCTGTGTTGTCGTGCCTTAGCCTTGTTTCCCCTTACCGTGCCGTTCCTTTCGTTACCCTTGCCTTCCCCTGCTTTCCCTTGCATTCCTTGCCTTCCGTTACTCTTTGCTTGCCTTCCGTGCACTGCCTAGCCTTGCGTTGTCGTGCCTTAGCCTTTTTTCACCTTGCCATAGCCTTGCTTGCGTTGCCTTGCTTTGCCTTGCATTCCTTGCCTTCCGTTACTCTTTGCTTGCCTTCCGTGCATTGCCTAGCCTTGCGTTGTCGTGCCTTAGCCTTGCCTCGCCTAACCGTGCCTGGCGTTGCGTTACCCTTTCCTTGCTTTGCCGTGCATTGCCTAGCCGTGCGTTGTCGTGCATTAGCCTTGCCTTGCCTTACCGTGCCTTGCCTTGCGTTACTCTTTCCTTGCCTTGCCGTGCATTGCCTAGCCGTGCGTTGCCGTGCCTTAGCCTTGTTTCCCCTTGCCGTGCCGTGCCTTTTGTTACACTTGCCTTGCCTTGCTTTGCCTTTCCTTCCTTTCCTTCCGTTACTCTTTGCTTGCCTTCCGTGCATTGCCTAGCCTTGCGTTGTCGTGCCTTAGCCTTGCCTCGCCTAACCGTGCCTTGCCTTGCGTTACCCTTTCGTTGCCTTGCCTTGCATTGCCTAGCCGTGCGTTGTCGTGCATTAGCCTTGCCTTGCCTTACCGTGCCTTGCCTTGCGTTACCCTTTCCTTGCCTGGCCGTGCATTGCCTAGCCGTGCGTTGCCGTGCCTTAGCCTTTTTTCCCCTTGCCGTTCCGCTCCTTCCGTTACCCTTGCCTTGCCTTGCTTTCCCTTCCCTTCCTTGCCTTCCGTTACTCTTTGCTTGCCTTCCGTGCATTGCCTAGCCTTGCGTTGTCGTGCCTTAGCCTTGCCTCGCCTGACCGTGCCTTGCCTTGCGTTACCCTTTCCTTGCCTTGCCGTGCATTGCCTAGCCGTGCGTTGTCGTGCATCAGCCTTGCCTTGCCTCACCGTGCCATGCCTTGCGTTACCCTTTCCTTGCCTTGCCGTGCATTGCCTACCCGTGCGTTGCCGTGCCTTAGCCTTGTTTCCCCTTGCATTGCCGTTCCTTCTGTTACCCTTGCCTTGCCTTGCTTTCCCTTGCCTTCCTTGCCTTCCGTTACTCTTTGATTGCCTTCCCTGCATTGCCTAGCCTTGCGTTGTCGTGCATTCGCCTTGCCTCCCGAAACCGTGCCTTGCCTTTTGTTACACTTGCCTTGCCTTGCTTTGCCTTGCCTTCCTTTCCTTCCATTACTCTTTCCTTGCCTAGCCGTGCACTGCCTAGCCTTGCGTTGTCGTGCATTAGCTTTGCCTCCCCAAACCGTGCCTTGCCTTGCGTTACCATTTCCTTGCCTTGCCCTGCATTGCCTAGCCCTGTGTTGTCGTGCCTTAGTCTTGTTTGCCCTTACCGTGCCGTTCCTTTCGTTACCCTTGCCTTCCCCTGCTTTCCCTTGCCTTCCTTGCCTTCCGTTACTCTTTGCTTGCCTTCCGTGCATTGCCTAGCCTTGCGTTGTCGTGCCTTAGCCTTGCGTCGCCTGACCGTGCCTTGCCTTGCGTTACCCTTTCCTTGCCTTGCCGTGCATTGCCTAGCCGTGCGTTGTCGTGCATTTGCCTTGCCTTCCCTCACCGTGCCGGGCCTTGCGTTACCCTTTCCTTGCCTTGCCGTGCATTGCCTAGCCGTGCGTTGTCGTGCCTTAGCCTTGTTTCCCCTTGCCGTGCCGTTCCTTCCGTTACCCTTGCCTTGCCTTGCTTTCCCTTGCCTTCCTTGGTTTCCGTTACTCTTTGCTTGCCTTCCGTGCATTGCCTAGCCTTGCGCTGTCGTGCATTAGCCTTGCCTTGCCTCACAGTGCCTTGCCTTCCGTTACCTTTTCCTTGGCTTGCCGTGCATTGCCTAGCCGTGCGTTGTGGTGCCTTAGCCTTGTTTCACCTTGCCATAGCCTTGCTTTCTTTGCCTTGCTTTGCCTTGCCTTCCTTCCATTCCGTTACTCTTTGCTTGCCTTCCGTGCATTACCTAGCCTTGCGTTGTCGTGCCTTAGCCTTTTTTCACCTTGCCATAGCCTTGCTTGCGTTGCCTTGCTTTGCCTTGCATTCCTTGCGTTCCGTTACTCTTTGCTTGCCTTCCGTGCATTGCCTAGCCTTGCGTTGTCGTGCATTGCCTCGCCTAGCCTTGCCTTGCGTTACCCTTTCGTTGCCTTGCCTGCATTGCCTAGCCGTGCGTTGTCGTGCATTAGCCTTGCCTTGCCTTACCGTGCCTTGCCTTGCGTTACCCTTTCCTTGCCTGCCGTGCCTTGCCTAGCCGTGCGTTGCCGTGCCTTAGCCTTGTTTCCCCTTGCCGTGCCGTTCCTTCTGTTACCCTTGCCTTGCCTTGCTTTCCCTTGCCTTCCTTGCCTTCCGTTACTCTTTGCTTGCCTTCCCTGCATTGCCTAGCCTTGCGTTGTCGTGCATTCGCCTTGCCTCCCCAAACCGTGCCTTGCCTTGCGTTACCCTTTCCTTGCCTTGCCCTGCATTGCCTAGCCCTGTGTTGTCGTGCCTTAGCCTTGTTTCCCCTTACCGTGCCATTCATTTCGTTACCCTTGCCTTCCCCTGCTTTCCCTTGCATTCCTTGCCTTCCTTTACTCTTTGCTTGCCTTCCGTGCATTGCCTAGCCTTGCGTTGTCGTGCCTTAGCCTTGTCTCGCCTGACCGTGCCTTGCCTTGCGTTACCCTTTCCTTGCCTTGCCGTGCATTGCCTAGCCGTGCGTTGTCGTGCATCAGCCTTGCCTTGCCTCACCGTGCCTTGCCTTGCGTTACCCTTTCCTTGCCTTGCCGTGCATTGCCTAGCCGTGCGTTGTCGTGCCTTAGCCTTGTTTCCCCTTGCCGTGCCTTGCCTTTTGTTACACTTGCCTTGCCTTGCTTTGCCTTGCCTTCCTTTCCTTCCGTTACTCTTTCCTTGCCTAGCCGTGCACTGCCTAGCCTTGCGTTGTCGTGCATTAGCCTTGCCTCCCAAACCGTGCCTTGCCTTGCGTTACCATTTCCTTGCCTTGCCCTGCATTGCCTAGCCCTGTGTTGTCGTGCCTTAGTCTTGTTTGCCCTTACCGTGCCGTTCCTTCCGTTACCCTTGCCTTCCCCTGCTTTCCCTAGCCTTCCTTGCCTTCCGTTACTCTTTGCTTGCGTTCCGTGCACTGCCTAGCCTTGCGTTGTCGTGCCTTAGCCTTTTTTCACCTTGCCATAGCCTTGCTTGCGTTGCCTTGCTTTGCCTTGCATTCCTTGCCTTCCGTTACTCTTTGCTTGCCTTCCGTGCATTGCCTAGCCTTGCGCTGTCGTGCATTAGCCTTGCCTTGCCTCACAGTGCCTTGCTTTGCGTTACCTTTTCCTTGGCTGGCCGTGCATTGCCTAGCCGTGCGTTGTGGTGCCTTAGCCTTGTTTCCCCTTGCCATAGCCTTGCTTTCTGTGCCTTGCCTTCCTTCCATTCCGTTACTCATTGCTTGACTTCCGTGCATTGCCTAGCCTTGCGTTGTCGTGCCTTAGCCTTTTTTCACCTTGCCATAGCCTTGCTTGCGTTGCCTTGCTTTGCCTTGCATTACTTGATTTCCGTTACTCTTTGCTTGCCTTCCGTGCATTGCTTAGCCTTGCGTTGTCGTGCCTTAGCCTTGCCTCGCCTAACCGTGCCTTGCCTTGCGTTACCCTTTCCTTGCCTTGCCGTGCATTGCCTAGCCCTGCGTTGACGTGCCTTAGCCTTGCCTCGCCTAACCGTGCCTTGCCTTGCGTTACCCTTTCCTTGCCTTGCCGTGCATTGCCTAGCCGTGCGTTGTCGTGCATTAGCCTTGCCTTGCCTTACCGTGCCTTGCCTTGCGTTTCCCTTTCCTTGCCTGGCCGTGCATTGCGTAGCCGTGCGTTGCCGTTCCTTAGCCTTGTTTCCCCTTCCCGTGCCTTGCCTTTTGTTACACTTACCTTGCCTTGCTTTGCCTTGCCTTCCTTTCCTTCCGTTATTCTTTCCTTGCCTAGCCGTGCACTGCCTAGCCTTGCGTTGTCGTGCATTAGCCTTGCCTCCCCAATCCGTGCCTTGCCTTGCGTTACCATTCCTTGCCTTGCCCTGCATTGTCTAGCCCTGTATTGTAGTGCCTTAGTCTTGTTTGCCCTTGCCGTGCCGTTCCTTCCGTTACCCTTGCCTTCCCCTGCTTTCCCTAGCCTTCCTAACCTTCCGTTACTCTTTGCTTGCCCTCCGTGCATTGCCTAGCCTTGCGTTGTCGTGCCTTAGCCTTGCCTCGCCTGACAGTGCCTTGCCTTGCGTTACCCGTTCCTTGCCTTGCCGTGCACTGCCTAGCCTTGCCTTATCGTGCATTAGCCTTGCCTTGCCTGACCGTGCCTTGCCTAGCGTTACCCTTTCCTTGCCTTGCCGTGCATTGCCTAGCCGTGCGTTGTCGTGCCTTAGCCTTGTTTCCCCTTGCCGTGCCGTTCCTTCCGTTACTCTTGCCTTGCCTTGCTTTCCCTTGCCTTCCTTGGTTTCCGTTACTCTTTGCTTGCCTTCCGTGCATTGCCTAGCCTTGCGCTGTCGTGCATTAGCCTTGCCTTGCCTCACAGTGCCTTGCCTTCCGTTACCTTTTCCTTGGCTTGCCGTGCATTGCCTAGCCGTGCGTTGTGGTGCCTTAGCCTTGTTTCACCTTGCCATAGCCTTGCTTTCTTTGCCTTGCTTTGCCTTGCCTTCCTTCCATTCCGTTACCCTTTGCTTGCCTTCCGTGCATTACCTAGCCTTGCGTTGTCGTGCCTTAGCCTTTTTTCACCTTGCCATAGCCTTGCTTGCGTTGCCTTGCTTTGCCTTGCATTCCTTGCGTTCCGTTACTCTTTGCTTGCCTTCCGTGCATTGCCTAGCCTTGCGTTGTCGTGCCTTAGCCTTGCCTCGCCTAACCGTGCCTTGCCTTGCGTTACCCTTTCGTTGCCTTGCCTTGCATTGCCTAGCCGTGCGTTGTCGTGCATTAGCCTTGCCTTGCCTTACCGTGCCTTCCCTTGCGTTACCCTTTCCTTGCCTGGCCGTGCATTGCCTAGGCGTGCGTTGCCGTGCCTTAGCCTTTTTTCCCCTTGCCGTGCCGCTCCTTCCGTTACCCTTGCCTTGCCTTGCTTTCCCTTCCCTTACTTGCCTTCCGTTACTCTTTGCTTGCCTTCCGTGCATTGCCTAGCCTTGCGTTGTCGTGCATTAGCCTTGCCTCCCCAAACCGTGCCTTGCCTTGCGTTACCCTTTCCTTGCCTTGCCCTGCATTGCCTAGCCCTGTGTTGTCGTGCCTTAGCCTTGTTTCCCCTTACCGTGCCGTTCCTTTCGTTACCCTTGCCTTCCCCTGCTTTCCCTTGCATTCCTTGCCTTCCGTTACTCTTTGCTTGCCTTCCGTGCACTGCCTAGCCTTGCGTTGTCGTGCCTTAACCTTTTTTCACCTTGCCATAGCCTTGCTTGCGTTGCCTTGCTTTGCCTTGCATTCCTTGCCTTCCGTTACTCTTTGCTTGCCTTCCGTGCATTGCCTAGCCTTGCGTTGTCGCGCATTAGCCTTGTCTTGCCTTACCGTGCCTTGCCTTGCGTTACCCTTTCCTTGCCTTGCCGTGCATTGCCTAGCCGTGCGTTTTCGTGCATTAGCCTTGTCTTGCCTTACCGTGCCTTGCCTTGCGTTACCCTTTCCTTGCCTTGCCGTGCATTGCCTAGCCGTGCGTTTTCGTGCATTAGCCTTGTCTTGCCTTACCGTGCCTTGACTTGCGTTACCCTTTTCTTGCGTTGCCGTGCATTGCCTAGCCGTGCGTTGCCGTTCCATAGCCTTGTTTCCCCTTGCCGTGCCTTGCGTTTTGTTACACTTGCTTGCCTTGCGTTGCCTTGCCTTCCATTCCTTCCGTTACTCTTTCCTTGCCTAGCCGTGTACTGCCTAGCCTTGCGTTGTCGTGCATTAGCCTTGCCTCCCGAAACCGTGCCTTGCCTTGCGTTACCATTTCCTTGCCTTGCCCTGCATTGCCTAGCCCTGTGTTGTCGTGCCTTAGTCTTGTTTCCCCTTGCCGTGCCGTTCCTTCCGTTACCCTTGCCTTCCCCTGCTTTCCCTAGCCTTCCTTGCCTTCCGTTACTCTGCTTGCCTTCCGTGCATTGCCTAGACTTGCGCTGTCGTGCATTAGCCTTGCCTTGCCTCACAGTGCCTTGCCTTGCGTTACCTTTTCCTTGGCTGGCCGTGCATTGCCTAGCCGTGCGTTGTCGTGCCTTAGCCTTTTTTCACCTTGCCATAGCCTTGCTTGCGTTGCCTTGCTTTGCCTTGCATTACTTGCCTTCCGTTACTCTTTGCTTGCCTTCCGTGCATTGCTTAGCCTTGCGTTGTCGTGCCTTACCCTTGCCTCGCCTAACCGTGCCTTGCCTTGCGTTACCCTTTCCTTGCCTTGCCGTGCATTGCCTAGCCGTGCGTTGTCGTGCCTTAGCCTTGCCTCGCCTAACCGTGCCTTGCCTTGCGTTACCCTTTCCTTGCCTTGCCGTGCATTGCCTTGCCGTGCGTTGTCGTGCATTAGCCTTGCCTTGCCTTACCGTGCCTTGCCTTGCGTTTCCCTTTCCTTGCCTGGCCGTGCATTGCTTAGCCTTGCGTTGCCGTGCCTTAGCCTTGATTCCCCTTGCCGTGCCGTGCCTGTTGTTACACTTGCCTTGCCTTGCTTTGCCTTGCCTTCCTTTCCTTCCGTTACTCTTTCCTTGCCTAGCCGTGCACTGCGTAGCCTTGCGTTGTCGTGCATTACCCTTGCCTCGCCAGACCGTGCCTTGCTTGCGTTACCCTTTCCTTGCCTTGCCGTGCATTGCCTAGCCGTGCGTTGTCGTGCCTTAGCCTTGTTTCCCCTTGCCGTGCCGTTCCTTCCGTTACCCTTGCCTTGCCTTGCTTTCCCTTGCCTTCCTTGGTTTCCGTTACTCTTTGCTTGCCTTCCGTGCATTGCCTAGCCTTGCGCTGTCGTGCGTTAGCCTTGCCTTGCCTCACAGTGCCTTGCCTTGCGTTACCTTTTCCTTGGCTTGCCGTGCATTGCCTAGCCGTGCGTTGTGGTGCCTTAGCCTTGTTTCACCTTGCCATAGCCTTGCTTGCTTTTCCTTGCCTTCCTTCCATTCCGTTACTCTTTGCTTGCCTTCCGTGCATTGCCTAGCCTTGCGTTGTCGTGCCTTAGCCTTGCCTCGCCTAACCGTGCCTTGCCTTGCGTTACCCTTTCCTTGCCTTGCCGTGCATTGCCTAGCCGTGCGTTGTCGTGCATTAGCCTTGCCTTGCCTTACCGTGCCTTGCCTGGCGTTTCCCTTTCCTTGCCTGGCCGTGCATTGCGTAGCCGTGCGTTGCCGTTCCTTAGCCTTGTTTCCCCTTGCCGTGCCTTGCCTTTTGTTACACTTACCTTGCCTTGCTTTGCCTTGCCTTCCTTTCCTTCCGTTAGTCTTTCCTTGCCTAGCAGTGCACTGCCTAGCCTTGCGTTGTCGTGCATTAGCCTTGCCTCCCCAATCCGTGCCTTGCCTTGCGTTACCATTCCTTGCCTTGCCCTGCATTGCCTAGCCCTGTGTTGTAGTGCCTTAGTCTTGTTTGCCCTTGCCGTGCCGTTCCTTCCGTTACCCTTGCCTTCCCCTGCTTTCCCTAGCCTTCCTAACCTTCCGTTACTCTTTGCTTGTCTTCCGTGCATTGCCTAGCCTTGCGTTGTCGTGCCTTAGCCTTGCCTCGCCTGACAGTGCCTTGCCTTGCGTTACCCTTTCCTTGCCTTGCCGTGCACTGCCTAGCCTTGCCTTATCGTGCATTAGCCTTGCCTTGCCTGACCGTGCCTTGCCTAGCGTTACCCTTTCGTTGCCTTGCCTTGCATTGCCTAACCGTGCGTTGTCGTGCATTAGCTTTGCCTTGCCTTACCGTGCCTTGCCTTGCGTTACCCTTTCCTTGCCTGGCCGTGCATTGCCTAGGCGTGCGTTGCCGTGCCTTAGCCTTTTTTCCCCTTGCCGTGCCGCTCCTTCCGTTACCCTTGCCTTGCCTTGCTTTCCCTTCCCTTCCTTGCCTTCCGTTACTCTTTGCTTGCCTTCCGTGCATTGCCTAGCCTTGCTTTGTCGTGCATTAGCCTTGCCTCCCCAAACCGTGCCTTGCCTTGCGTTACCCTTACCTTGCCTTGCCCTGCATTGCCTAGCCCTCTGTTGTTGTGCCTTAGCCTTGTTTCCCCTTACCGTGCCGTTCCGTTCGTTACCCTTGCCTTCCCCTGCTTTCCCTTGCATTACTTGCCTTCCGTTACTCTTTGCTTGCCTTCCGTGCACTGCCTAGCCTTGCGTTGTCGTGCCTTAGCCTTTTTTCACCTTGCCATAGCCTTGCTTGCGTTGCCTTGCTTTCCTTTGCCTTCCTTGCCTTCCGTTACTCTTTGCTTGCCTTCCGTGCAATGCCTAGCCTTGCGTTGTTGTGCCTTAGCCTTGCCTCGCTGACCGTGCCTTGCCTTGCGTTACCCTTTCCTTGCCTTGCCGTGCATTGCCTAGCCGTGCGTAGTCGTGCATTTGCCTTGCCTTGCCTCACCGTGCCTTGCCTTGCGTTACCCTTTCCTTGCCTTACCGTGTATTGCCTAGCCCTGCGTTGTCGTGCCTTAGCCTTGTTTCCCCTTGCCGTGCCGTGCCTTTTGTTACAGTTGCCTTGCCTGGCTTTGCCTTTCCTTCCTTTCCTTCCGTTACTCTTTCCTTGCCTTGCCGTGCACTGCCTAGCGTTGCGTTGTCGTGCATTAGCCTTGCCTTGCCTGACAGTGCCTTTTCTGGCGTTACCCTTTCCTTGCCTTGCCGTGCATTGCCTATCCGTGCGTTGCCGTGCCTTAGCCTTTCTTCCCCTTGCCGTGCCGCTCCTTCCGTTACCCTTGCCTTGCCTTGCTTTCCCTTCCCTTCCTTGCCTTCCGTTACTCTTTCCTTGCCTAGCCGTGCACTGCCTAGCCTTGCGTTGTCGTGCATTAGCCTTGCCTCCCCAATCCGTGCCTTGCCTTGCGTTACCATTCCTTGCCTTGCCCTGCATTGCCTAGCCCTGTGTTGTAGTGCCTTAGTCTTGTTTGCCCTTGCCGTGCCGTTCCTTCCGTTACCCTTGCCTTCCCCTGCTTTCCGTAGCCTTCCTAACCTTCCGTTACTCTTTGCTTGCCTTCCGTGCATTGATTAGCCTTGCGTTGTCGTGCCTTAGCCTTGCCTCGCCTGACAGTGCCTTGCCTTGCGTTACCCTTTCCTTGCCTTGCCGTGCACTGCCTAGCCTTGCCTTATCGTGCATTAGCCTTGCCTTGCCTGACCGTGCCTTGCCTAGCGTTACCCTTTCCTTGCCTTGCCGTGCATTGCCTAGCCGTGCGTTGTCGTGCCTTAGCCTTGTTTCCCCTTGCCGTGCCGTTCCTTCCGTTACTCTTGCCTTCCCCTGCTTTCCCTAGCCTTCCTTGCCTTCCGTTACTCTGCTTGCCTTCCGTGCATTGCCTAGCCTTGGGCTGTCGTGCATTAGCCTTGCCTTGCCTCACAGTGCCTTGCCTTGCGTTACCTTTTCCTTGGCTGGCCGTGCATTGCCTAGCCGTGCGTTGTGGTGCCTTAGCCTTCTTTCACCTTGCCATAGCCTTGCTTACTTTGCCTTGCCTTCCTTCCATTCCGTTACTCATTGCTTGACTTCCGTGCATTGCCTAGCCTTGCGTTGTCGTGCCTTAGCCTTTTTTCACCTTGCCATAGCCTTGCTTGCGTTGCCTTGCTTTGCCTTGCATTACTTGCCTTCCGTTACTCTTTGCTTGCCTTCCGTGCATTGCTTAGCCTTGCGTTGTCGTGCCTTAGCCTTGCCTCGCCTAACCGTGCCTTGCCTTGCGTTACCCTTTCCTTGCCTTGCCGTGCATTGCCTAGCCGTGCGTTGTCGTGCATTAGCCTTGCCTTGCCTTACCGTGCCTTGCCTTGCGTTACCATTCCTTGCCTTGCCCTGCATTGCCTAGCCCTGTGTTGTAGTGCCTTAGTCTTGTTTGCCCTTGCCGTGCCGTTCCTTCCGTTACCCTTGCCTTCCCCTGCTTTCCCTAGCCTTCCTAACCTTCCGTTACTCTTTGCTTGCCTTCCGTGCATTGCCTAGCCTTGCGTTGTCGTGCCTTAGCCTTGCCTCGCCTGACAGTGCCTTGCCTTGCGTTACCCTTTCCTTGCCTTGCCGTCCATTGCCTAGCCTTGCCTTATCGTGCATTAGCCTTGCCTTGCCTGACCGTGCCTTGCCTAGCGTTACACTTTCCTTGCCTTGCCGTGCATTGCCTAGCCGTGCGTTGTCGTGCCTTAGCCTTGTTTCCCCTTGCCGTGCCGTTCCTTCCGTTACTCTTGCCTTGCCTTGATTTCCCTTGCCTTCCTTGGTTTCCGTTACTCTTTGCTTGCATTCCGTGCATTGCGTAGCCTTGCGCTGTCGTGCATTAGCCTTGCCTTGCCTCACAGTGCCTTGCCTTGCTTTACCTTTTCCTTGGCTTGCCGTTCATTGCCTAGCCGTGCGTTGTGGTGCCTTAGCCTTGTTTCACCTTGCCATAGCCTTGCTTTCTTTGCCTTGCTTTGCCTTGCCTTCCTTCCATTCCGTTACTCTTTGCTTGCCTTCCGTGCATTACCTAGCCTTGCGTTGTCGTGCCTTAGCCTTTTTTCACCTTGCCATAGCCTTGCTTGCGTTGCCTTGCTTTTCCTTGCATTCCTTGCGTTCCGTTACTCTTTGCTTGCCTTCCGTGCATTGCCTAGCCTTGCGTTGTCGTGCCTTAGCCTTGCCTCCCCTAACCGTGCCTTGCCTTGCGTTACCCTTTCGTTGCCTTGCCTTGCATTGCCTAGCCGTGCGTTGTCGTGCATTAGCCTTGCCTTGCCTTACCGTGCCTTGCCTTGCGTTACCCTTTCCTTGCCTTGCCGTGCATTGCCTAGCCGTGCGTTGTCGTGCATCAGCCTTGCCTTGCCTCACCGTGCCTTGCCTTGCGTTACCCTTTCCTTGCCTTGCCGTGCATTGCCTATCCGTGCGTTGCCGTGCCTTAGCCATTTTTCCCCTTGCCGTGCCGCTCCTTCCGTTACCCTTGCCTTGCCTTGCTTTCCCTTCCCTTCCTTGCCTTCCGTTACTGTTTGCTTGCCTTCCGTGCATTGCCTAGCCTTGCGTTGTCGTGCATTAGCCTTGCCTCCCAAACCGTGCCTTGCCTTGCGTTACCCTTACCTTGCCTTGCCCTGCATTGCCTAGCCCTGTGTTGTCGTGCCTTAGCCTTGTTTCCCCTTACCGTGCTGTTCCTTTCGTTACCCTTGCCTTCCCCTGCTTTCCCTTGCATTCCTTGCCTTCCGTTACTCTTTGCTTGCGTTCCGTGCACTGCCTAGCCTTGCGTTCTCGTGCCTTAGCCTTTTTTCACCTTGCCATAGGCTTGCTTGCGTTGCCTTGCTTTGCCTTGCATTACTTGCCTTCCGTTACTCTTTGCTTGCCTTCCGTGCATTGCTTAGCCTTGCGTTGTCATGCCTTAGCCTTGCCTCGCCTAACCGTGCCTTGCCTTGCGTTACCCTTTCCTTGCCTTCCCGTGCATTGCCTAGCCGTGCGTTGTCGTGCATTAGCCTTGCCTTGCCTTACCGTGCCTTGCCTTGCGTTTCCCTTTCCTTGCCTGGCCGTGCATTGCTTAGCCTTGCGTTGCCGTGCCTTAGCCTTGTTTCCCCTTGCCGTGCCCTGCCTGTTGTTACACTTGCCTTGCCTTGCTTTGCCTTGCCTTCCTTTCCTTCCGTTACTCTTTCCTTGCCTAGCCGTGCACTGCGTAGCCTTGCGTTGTCGTGCATTACCCTTGCCTCGCCTGACCGTGCCTTGCCTTGCGTTACCCTTTCCTTGCCTTGCTGTGCATTGCCTAGCCCTGCGTTGTCGTACCTTAGCCTTGTTTCCCCTTACCGTGCCGTTCCTTCCGTTAACCTTGCCTTCCCCTGCTTTCCCTAGCTTTCCTTACCTTCCGTTACTCTTTGCTTGCCTTCCGTGCATTGCCTAGCCTTGCGTTGTGGTGCCTTAGCCTTGCCTCGCCTGACAGTGCCTTGCCTTGCGTTACCCTTTCCTTGCCTTGCCGTGCACTGCCTAGCCTTGCCTTATCGTGCATTAGCCTTGCCTTGCCTGACCGTGCCTTGCCTAGCGTTACCCTTTCCTTGCCTTGCCGTGCATTGCCTAGCCGTGCGTTGTCGTGCCTTAGCCTTGTTTCCCCTTGCCGTGCCGTTCCTTCCGTTACCCTTGCCTTGCCTTGCTTTCCCTTGCCTTCCTTGGTTTCCGTTACTCTTTGCTTGCCTTCCGTGCATTGCCTAGCCTTGCGCTGTCGTGCATTAGCCTTGCCTTGCCTCACAGTGCCTTGCCTTGCGTTACATTTTCCTTGGCTTGCCGTGCATTGCCTAGCCGTGCGTTGTGGTGCCTTAGCCTTGTTTAACCTTGCCATAGCCTTGCTTGCTTTTCCTTGCCTTCCTTCCATTCCGTTACTCTTTGCTTGCCTTCCGTGCTTTGCCTAGCCTTGCGTTGTCGTGCCTTAGCCTTTTTTCACCTTGCCATAGCCTTGCTTGCGTTGCCTTGCTTTGCCTTGCATTCCTTGCACTCCGTTACTCTTTGCTTGCCTTCCGTGCATTGCCTAGCCTTGCTTTGTCGTGCCTTAGCCTTGCCTCGCCTGACCGTGCCTTGCCTTGCGTTACCCTTTCCTTGCCTTGCCGTGCATTGCCTAGCCGTGCGTTGCCGTGCCTTAGCCTTGTTTACCCTTGCCGTGCCGCTCCTTCTGTTACCCTTGCCTTGCCTTGCATTCCCTTGCCTTCCTTGCCTTCCGTTACTCTTTGCTTGCCTTCCGTGCATTGCCTAGCCTTGCGTTGTCGTGCATTAGCCTTGCCTCCCCATAACGTGCCTTGCCTTGCGTTACCCTTACCTTGCCTTGCCCTGCATTGCCTAGCCCTGTGTTGTCGTGCCTTAGCCTTGTTTCCCCTTCCCGTGCCGTTCCTTTCGTTACCCTTGCCTTCCCCTGCTTTCCCTTGCATTCCTTGCCTTCCGTTACTCTTTGCTTGTCTTCCGTGCACTGCCTAGCCTTGCGTTGTCGTGCATTAGCCTTGCCTCCCGAAACCGTGCCTTGCCTTGCGTTACCATTTCCTTGCCTTGCCCTGCATTGCCTAGCCCTGTGTTTCGTGCCTTAGTCTTGTTTGCCCTTACCGTGCCGTTCCTTCCGTTACCCTTGCCTTCCCCAGCTTTCCCTAGCCTTCCTTGCCTTCCGTTACTCTGCTTGCCTTCCGTGCATTGCCTAGCCTTGCGCTGTCGTGCATTAGCCTTGCCTTGCCTCACAGTGCCTTGCCTTGCGTTACCTTTTCCTTGGCTGGCCGTGCATTGCCTAGCCGTGCGTTGTGGTGCCTTAGCCTTGTTTCACCTTGCCATAGCCTTGCTTTCTTTGCCTTGCCTTCCTTCCATTCCGTTACTCATTGCTTGACTTCCGTGCATTGCCTAGCCTTGCGTTGTCGTGCCTTAGCCTTTTTTCACCTTGCCATAGCCTTGCTTGCGTTGCCTTGCTTTGCCTTGCATTACTTGCCTTCCGTTACTCTTTGCTTGCCTTCCGTGCATTGCTTAGCCTTGCGTTGTCGTGCCTTAGCCTTGCCTCGCCTAACCGTGCCTTGCCATGCGTTACCCTTTCCTTGCCTTGCCGTGCATTGCCTAGCCGTGCGTTGTCGTGCATTAGCCTTGCCTTGCCTTACCGTGCCTTGCCTTGCGTTACCCTTTCCTTGCCTGGCCGTGCATTGCTTAGCCTTGCGTTGCCGTGCCTTAGCCTTGATTCCCCTTGCCGTGCCGTGCCTGTTGTTACACTTGCCTTGCCTTGCTTTGCCTTGCCTTCCTTTCCTTCCGTTACTCTTTCCTTGCCTAGCAGTGCACTGCGTAGCCTTGCGTTGTCGTGCATTACCCTTGCCTCGCCTGACCGTGCCTTGCCTTGCGTTACCCTTTCCTTGCCTTGCCGTGCATTGCCTAGCCGTGCGTTGTCGTGCATCAGCCTTGCCTTGCCTGACCGTGCCTTGCCTTGCGTTACCCTTTCCTTGCCTTGCCGTGCATTGCCTATCCGTGCGTTGCCGTGCCTTAGCCTTTTTTCCCCTTGTCGTGCCGCTCCTTCCGTTACCCTTGCCTTGCCTTGCTTTCCCTTCCCTTCCTTGCCTTCCGTTACTGTTTGCTTGCCTTCCGTGCATTGCCTAGCCTTGCGTTGTCGTGCATTAGCCTTGCCTCCCCAAACCGTGCCTTGCCTTGCGTTACCCTTACCTTGCCTTGCCCTGCATTGCCTAGCCCTGTGTTGTCGTGCCTTAGCCTTGTTTCCCCTTACCGTGCCGTTCCTTTCGTTACCCTTGCCTTCCCCTGCTTTCCCTTGCATTCCTTGCCTTCCGTTACTCTTTGCTTGCGTTCCGTGCACTGCCTAGCCTTGCGTTGTCGTGCCTTAGCCTTTTTTCACCTTGCCATAGCCTTGCTTGCGTTGCCTTGCTTTGCCTTACATTACTTGCCTTCCCTTACTCTTTGCTTGCCTTCCGTGCATTGCTTAGCCTTGCGTTGTCGTGCCTTAGCCTTGCCTCGCCTAACCGTGCCTTGCCTTGCGTTACCCTTTCCTTGCCTTGCCGTGCATTGCCTAGCCGTGCGTTGTCGTGCATTAGCCTTGCCTTGCCTTACCGTGCCTTGCCTTGCGTTTCCCTTTCCTTGCCTGGCCGTGCATTGCTTAGCCTTGCGTTGCCGTGCCTTAGCCTTGTTTCCCCTTGCCGTGCCGTGCCTGTTGTTACACTTGCCTTGCCTTGCTTTGCCTTGCCTTCCTTTCCTTCCGTTACTCTCTCCTTGCCTAGCCGTGCACTGCGTAGCCTTGCGTTGTCGTGCATTACCCTTGCCTCGCCTGACCGTGCCTTGCCTTGCGTTACCCTTTCCTTGCATTGCTGTGCATTGCCTAGCCCTGCGTTGTCGTACCTTAGCCTTGTTTCCCCTTACCGTGCCGTTCCTTCCGTTACCCTTGCCTTCCCCTGCTTTCCCTAGCTTTCCTTACCTTCCGTTACTCTTTGCTTGCCTTCCGTGCATTGCCTAGCCTTGCGTTGTGGTGCCTTAGCCTTGCCTCGCCTGACAGTGCCTTGCCTTGCGTTACCCTTGCCTTGCCTTGCCGTGCACTGCCTAGCCTTGCCTTATCGTGCATTAGCCTTGCCTTGCCTGACCGTGCCTTGCCTAGCGTTACCCTTTCCTTGCCTTGCCGTGCATTGCCTAGCCGTGCGTTGTCGTGCCTTAGCCTTGTTTCCACTTGCCGTGCCGTTCCTTCCGTTACCCTTGCCTTGCCTTGCTTTCCCTTGCCTTCCTTGGTTTCCGTTACTCTTTGCTTGCCTTCCGTGCATTGCCTAGCCTTGCGCTGTCGTGCATTAGCCTTGCCTTGCCTCACAGTGCCTTGCCTTGCGTTACCTTTTCCTTGGCTTGCCGTGCATTGCCTAGCCGTGCGTTGTGGTGCCTTAGCCTTGTTTCACCTTGCCATAGCCTTGCTTGCTTTTCCTTGCCTTCCTTCCATTCCGTTACCCTTTCCTTGCCTTGCCGTGCATTGCCTAGCCGTGCGTTGTCGTGCATCAGCCTTGCCTTGCCTCACCGTGCCTTGCCTTGCGTTACCCTTTCCTTGCCTTGCCGTGCATTGCCTAGCCGTGCGTTGCCGTGCCTTAGCCTTGTTTCCCTTTACCGTGCCGCTCCTTCTGTTACCCTTGCCTTGCCTTGCTTTCCCTTGCCTTCCTTGCCTTCCGTTACTCTTTGCTTGCCTTCCGTGCATTGCCTAGCCTTGCGTTGTCGTGCATTAGCCTTGCCTCCCCATAACGTGCCTTGCCTTGCGTTACCCTTACCTTGCCTTGCCCTGCATTGCCTAGCCGTGTGTTGTCGTGCCTTAGCCTTGTTTCCCCTTCCCGTGCCGTTCCTTTCGTTACCCTTGCCTTCCCCTGCTTTCCCTTGCATTCCTTGCCTTCCGTTACTCTTTGCTTGTCTTCCGTGCACTGCCTAGCCTTGCGTTGTCGTGCATTAGCCTTGCCTCCCGAAACCGTGCCTTGCCTTGCGTTACCATTTCCTTGCCTTGCCCTGCATTGCCTAGCCCTGTGTTTCGTGCCTTAGTCTTGTTTGCCCTTACCGTGCCGTTCCTTCCGTTACCCTTGCCTTCCCCAGCTTTCCCTAGCCTTCCTTGCCTTCCGTTACTCTGCTTGCCTTCCGTGCATTGCCTAGCCTTGCGTTGTCGTGCATTAGCCTTGCCTTGCCTGACCGTGCCTTGCCTTGCGTTACCCTTTCCTTGCCTTGCCGTGCATTGCCTAGCCGTGCGTTGTGGTGCCTTAGCCTTGTTTCACCTTGCCATAGCCTTGCTTTCTTTGCCTTGCCTTCCTTCCATTCCGTTACTCATTGCTTGACTTCCGTGCATTGCCTAGCCTTGCGTTGTCGTGCATTAGCCTTGCCTCCCCAAACCGTGCCTTGCCTTGCGTTACCCTTACCTTGCCTTGCCCTGCATTGCCTAGCCCTGTGTTGTCGTGCCTTAGCCTTGTTTCCCCTTACCGTGCCGTTCCGTTCGTTACCCTTGCCTTCCCCTGCTTTCCCTTGCATTACTTGCCTTCCGTTACTCTTTGCTTGCCTTCCGTGCACTGCCTAGCCTTGCGTTGTCGTGCCTTAGCCTTTTTTCACCTTGCCATAGCCTTGCTTGCGTTGCCTTGCTTTCCTTTGCCTTCCTTGCCTTCCGTTACTCTTTGCTTGCCTTCCGTGCAATGCCTAGCCTTGCGTTGTCGTGCCTTAGCCTTGCCTCGCTGACCGTGCCTTGCCTTGCGTTACCCTTTCCTTGCCTTGCCGTGCATTGCCTAGCCGTGCGTAGTCGTGCATTTGCCTTGCCTTGCCTCACCGTGCCTTGCCTTGCGTTACCCTTTCCTTGCCTTACCGTGTATTGCCTAGCCCTGCGTTGTCGTGCCTTAGCCTTGTTTCCCCTTGCCGTGCCGTGCCTTTTGTTACAGTTGCCTTGCCTGGCTTTGCCTTTCCTTCCTTTCCTTCCGTTACTCTTTCCTTGCCTTGCCGTGCACTGCCTAGCGTTGCGTTGTCGTGCATTAGCCTTGCCTTGCCTGACAGTGCCTTTTCTGGCGTTACCCTTTCCTTGCCTTGCCGTGCATTGCCTATCCGTGCGTTGCCGTGCCTTAGCCTTTCTTCCCCTTGCCGTGCCGCTCCTTCCGTTACCCTTGCCTTGCCTTGCTTTGCCTTGCCTTCCTTTCCTTCCGTTACTCTTTCCTTGCCTAGCCGTCCACTGCCTAGCCTTGCGTTGTCGTGCATTAGCTTTGCCTCCCCAAACCGTGCCTTGCCTTGCGTTACCATTTCCTTGCCTTGCCCTGCATTGCCTAGCCCTGTGTTGTCGTGCCTTAGTCTTGTTTGCCCTTACCGTGCCGTTCCTTTCGTTACCCTTGCCTTCCCCTGCTTTCCCTTGCCTTCCTTGCCTTCCGTTACTCTTTGCTTGCCTTCCGTGCATTGCCTAGCCTTGCGTTGTCGTGCCTTAGCCTTGCCTCGCCTAACCGTGCCTTGCCTTGCGTTACCCTTTCCTTGCCTGGCCGTGCATTGCCTAGCCGTGCGTTGCCGTGCCTTAGCCTTTTTTCCCCTTGCCGTGCCGCTCCTTCCGTTACCCTTGCCTTGCCTTGCCTTGCTTTCCCTTCCCTTCCTTGCCTTCCGTTACTCTTTGCTTGCCTTCCGTGCATTGCCTAGCCTTGCGTTGTCGTGCATTAGCCTTGCCTCCCCAAACCGTGCCTTGCCTTGCGTTACCCTTACCTTGCCTTGCCCTGCATTGCCTAGCCCTGTGTTGTCGTGCCTTAGCCTTGTTTCCCCTTACCGTGCCGTTCCTTTCGTTACCCTTGCCTTCCCCTGCTTTCCCTTGCATTCCTTGCCTTCCTTTACTCTTTGCTTGCCTTCCGTGCACTGCCTAGCCTTGCGTTGTCGTGCCTTAGCCTTTTTTCACCTTGCCATAGCCTTGCTTGCGTTGCCTTGCTTTGCCTTGCATTCCTTGCCTTCCGTTACTCTTTGCTTGCCTTCCGTGCATTGCCTAGCCTTGCGTTGTCGTGCATTAGCCTTGTCTTGCCTTACCTTGCCTTGCCTTGCGTTACCCTTTCCTTGCCTTGCCGTGCATTGCCTAGCCGTGCGTTTTCGTGCATTAGCCTTGTCTTGCCTTACCGTGCCTTGCCTTGCGTTACCCTTTCCTTGCCTGGCCGTGCATTGCCTAGCCGTGCGTTGCCGTTCCTTAGCCTTGTTTCCCCTTGCCGTGCCTTGCCTTTTGTTACACGTGACTTGCCTTGCGTTGCCTTGCCTTCCATTCCTTCCGTTACTCTTTCCTTGCCTAGCCGTGCACTGCCTAGCCTTGCGTTGTCGTGCATTAGCCTTGCCTCCCGAAACCGTGCCTTGCCTTGCGTTACCATTTCCTTGCCTTGCCCTGCATTGCCTAGCCCTGTGTTGTCGTGCCTTAGTCTTGTTTGCCCTTACCGTGCCGTTCCTTCCGTTACCCTTGCCTTCCCCTGCTTTCCCTAGCCTTCCTTGCCTTCCGTTACTCTGCTTGCCTTCCGTGCATTGCCTAGCCTTGCGCTGTCGTGCATTAGCCTTGCCTTGCCTCACAGTGCCTTGCTTTGCGTTACCTTTTCCTTGGCTGGCCGTGCATTGCCTAGCCGTGCGTTGTGGTGCCTTAGCCTTGTTTCCCCTTGCCATAGCCTTGCTTTCTGTGCCTTGCCTTCCTTCCATTCCGTTACTCATTGCTTGACTTCCGTGCATTGCCTAGCCTTGCGTTGTCGTGCCTTAGCCTTTTTTCACCTTGCCATAGCCTTGCTTGCGTTGCCTTGCTTTGCCTTGCATTACTTGATTTCCGTTACTCTTTGCTTGCCTTCCGTGCATTGCTTAGCCTTGCGTTGTCGTGCCTTAGCCTTGCCTCGCCTAACCGTGCCTTGCCTTGCGTTACCCTTTCCTTGCCTTGCCGTGCATTGCCTAGCCCTGCGTTGACGTGCCTTAGCCTTGCCTCGCCTAACCGTGCCTTGCCTTGCGTTACCCTTTCCTTGCCTTGCCGTGCATTGCCTAGCCGTGCGTTGTCGTGCATTAGCCTTGCCTTGCCTTACCGTGCCTTGCCTTGCGTTTCCCTTTCCTTGCCTGGCCGTGCATTGCGTAGCCGTGCGTTGCCGTTCCTTAGCCTTGTTTCCCCTTCCCGTGCCTTGCCTTTTGTTACACTTACCTTGCCTTGCTTTGCCTTGCCTTCCTTTCCTTCCGTTATTCTTTCCTTGCCTAGCCGTGCACTGCCTAGCCTTGCGTTGTCGTGCATTAGCCTTGCCTCCCCAATCCGTGCCTTGCCTTGCGTTACCATTCCTTGCCTTGCCCTGCATTGTCTAGCCCTGTATTGTAGTGCCTTAGCCTTGTTTCCCCTTACCGTGCCGTTCCTTCCGTTACCCTTGCCTTCCCCTGCTTTCCCTAGCCTTCCTAACCTTCCGTTACTCTTTGCTTGCCTTCCGTGCATTGCCTAGCCTTGCGTTGTCGTGCCTTAGCCTTGCCTCGCCTGACAGTGCCTTGCCTTGCGTTACCCGTTCCTTGCCTTGCCGTGCACTGCCTAGCCTTGCCTTATCGTGCATTAGCCTTGCCTTGCCTGACCGTGCCTTGCCTAGCGTTACCCTTTCCTTGCCTTGCCGTGCATTGCCTAGCCGTGCGTTGTCGTGCCTTAGCCTTGTTTCCCCTTGCCGTGCCGTTCCTTCCGTTACTCTTGCCTTGCCTTGCTTTCCCTTGCCTTCCTTGGTTTCCGTTACTCTTTGCTTGCCTTCCGTGCATTGCCTAGCCTTGCGCTGTCGTGCATTAGCCTTGCCTTGCCTCACAGTGCCTTGCCTTGCGTTACCTTTTCCTTGGCTTGCCGTGCATTGCCTAGCCGTGCGTTGTGGTGCCTTAGCCTTGTTTCACCTTGCCATAGCCTTGCTTTCTTTGCCTTGCTTTGCCTTGCCTTCCTTCCATTCCGTTACTCTTTGCTTGCCTTCCGTGCATTACCTAGCCTTGCGTTGTCGTGCCTTAGCCTTTTTTCACCTTGCCATAGCCTTGCTTGCGTTGCCTTGCTTTGCCTTGCATTCCTTGCGTTCCGTTACTCTTTGCTTGCCTTCCGTGCATTGCCTAGCCTTGCGTTGTCGTGCCTTAGCCTTGCCTCGCCTAACCGTGCCTTGCCTTGCGTTACCCTTTCGTTGCCTTGCCTTGCATTGCCTAGCCGTGCGTTGTCGTGCATTAGCCTTGCCTTGCCTTACCGTGCCTTCCCTTGCGTTACCCTTTCCTTGCCTGGCCGTGCATTGCCTAGCCGTGCGTTGCCGTGCCTTAGCCTTGTTTCCCCTTGCCGTGCCGTTCCTTCCGTTACCCTTGCCTTGCCTTGCCTTGCCTTGCTTTCCCTTGCCTTCCTTGCCTTCCGTTACTCTTTGCTTGCCTTCCGTGCCTTGCCTAGCCTTGCGTTGTCGTGCATTAGCCTTGCCTCCCCAAACCGTGCCTTGCCTTGCGTTACCCTTACCTTGCCTTGCCCTGCATTGCCTAGCCCTGTGTTGTCGTGCCTTAGCCTTGTTTCCCCTTACCGTGCCGTTCCTTTCGTTACCCTTGCCTTCCCCTGCTTTCCCTTGCATTCCTTGCCTTCCGTTACTCTTTGCTTGCCTTCCGTGCACTGCCTAGCCTTGCGTTGTCGTGCCTTAGCCTTTTTTCACCTTGCCATAACCTTGCTTGCGTTGCCTTGCTTTGCCTTGCATTACTTGCCTTCCGTTACTCTTTGCTTGCCTTCCGTGCATTGCCTAGCCTTGCGTTGTCGTGCATTAGCCTTGCCTTGCCTCACCGTGCCTTGCCTTGCGTTACCCTTTCCTTGCCTTGCCGTGCATTGCCTAGCCGTGCGTTGTCGTGCATTAGCCTTGTCTTGCCTTACCGTGCCTTGCCTTGCGTTACCCTTTCCTTGCCTTGCCGTGCATTGCCTAGCCGTGCGTTGCCGTTCCTTAGCCTTGTTTCCCCTTGCCGTGCCTTGCCTTTTGTTACACCTTGTTTCCTTGCCTTGCGTTGCCTTGCCTTGCCTTGCATTGCCTTCCGTTACTCTTTCCTTGCCTAGCCGTGCACTGCCTAGCCTTGCGTTGTCGTGCATTAGCCTTGCCTCCCGAAACCGTGCCTTGCCTTGCGTTACCATTTCCTTGCCTTGCCCTGCATTGCCTAGCCCTGTGTTGTCGTGCCTTAGTCTTGTTTCCCCTTGCCGTGCCGTTCCTTCCGTTACCCTTGCCTTCCCCTGCTTTCCCTAGCCTTCCTTGCCTTCCGTTACTCTGCTTGCCTTCCGTGCATTGCCTAGACTTGCGCTGTCGTGCATTAGCCTTGCCTTGCCTCACAGTGCCTTGCCTTGCGTTACCTTTTCCTTGGCTGGCCGTGCATTGCCTAGCCGTGCGTTGTGGTGCCTTAGCCTTGTTTCACCTTGCCATAACCTTGCTTTCTTTGCCTTGCCTTCCTTCCATTCCGTTACTCATTGCTTGACTTCCGTGCATTGCCTAGCCTTGCGTTGTCGTGCCTTAGCCTTTTTTCACCTTGCCATAGCCTTGCTTGCGTTGCCTTGCTTTGCCTTGCATTACTTGCCTTCCGTTACTCTTTGCTTGCCTTCCGTGCATTGCTTAGCCTTGCGTTGTCGTGCCTTAGCCTTGCCTCGCCTAACCGTGCCTTGCCTTGCGTTACCCTTTCCTTGCCTTGCCGTGCATTGCCTAGCCGTGCGTTGTCGTGCCTTAGCCTTGCCTCGCCTAACCGTGCCTTGCCTTGCGTTACCCTTTCCTTGCCTTGCCGTGCATTGCCTTGCCGTGCGTTGTCGTGCATTAGCCTTGCCTTGCCTTACCGTGCCTTGCCTTGCGTTTCCCTTTCCTTGCCTGGCCGTGCATTGCTTAGCCTTGCGTTGCCGTGCCTTAGCCTTGATTCCCCTTGCCGTGCCGTGCCTGTTGTTACACTTGCCTTGCCTTGCTTTGCCTTGCCTTCCTTTCCTTCCGTTACTCTTTCCTTGCCTAGCCGTGCACTGCGTAGCCTTGCGTTGTCGTGCATTACCCTTGCCTCGCCAGACCGTGCCTTGCTTGCGTTACCCTTTCCTTGCCTTGCCGTGCATTGCCTAGCCGTGCGTTGTCGTGCCTTAGCCTTGTTTCCCCTTGCCGTGCCGTTCCTTCCGTTACCCTTGCCTTGCCTTGCTTTCCCTTGCCTTCCTTGGTTTCCGTTACTCTTTGCTTGCCTTCCGTGCATTGCCTAGCCTTGCGCTGTCGTGCGTTAGCCTTGCCTTGCCTCACAGTGCCTTGCCTTGCGTTACCTTTTCCTTGGCTTGCCGTGCATTGCCTAGCCGTGCGTTGTGGTGCCTTAGCCTTGTTTCACCTTGCCATAGCCTTGCTTGCTTTTCCTTGCCTTCCTTCCATTCCGTTACTCTTTGCTTGCCTTCCGTGCATTGCCTAGCCTTGCGTTGTCGTGCCTTAGCCTTGCCTCGCCTAACCGTGCCTTGCCTTGCGTTACCCTTTCCTTGCCTTGCCGTGCATTTCCTAGCCGTGCGTTGTCGTGCATTAGCCTTGCCTTGCCTTACCGTGCCTTGCCTGGCGTTTCCCTTTCCTTGCCTGGCCGTGCATTGCGTAGCCGTGCGTTGCCGTTCCTTAGCCTTGTTTCCCCTTGCCGTGCCTTGCCTTTTGTTACACTTACCTTGCCTTGCTTTGCCTTGCCTTCCTTTCCTTCCGTTAGTCTTTCCTTGCCTAGCAGTGCACTGCCTAGCCTTGCGTTGTCGTGCATTAGCCTTGCCTCCCCAATCCGTGCCTTGCCTTGCGTTACCATTCCTTGCCTTGCCCTGCATTGTCTAGCCCTGTATTGTAGTGCCTTAGTCTTGTTTGCCCCTTGCCGTGCCGTTCCTTCCGTTACCCTTGCCTTCCCCTGCTTTCCCTAGCCTTCCTAACCTTCCGTTACTCTTTGCTTGTCTTCCGTGCATTGCCTAGCCTTGCGTTGTCGTGCCTTAGCCTTGCCTCGCCTGACAGTGCCTTGCCTTGCGTTACCCTTTCCTTGCCTTGCCGTGCACTGCCTAGCCTTGCCTTATCGTGCATTAGCCTTGCCTTGCCTGACCGTGCCTTGCCTAGCGTTACCCTTTCCTTGCCTTGCCGTGCATTGCCTAGCCGTGCGTTGTCGTGCCTTAGCCTTGTTTCCCCTTGCCGTGCCGTTCCTTCCGTTACTCTTGCCTTGCCTTGCTTTCCCTTGCCTTCCTTGGTTTCCGTTACTCTTTGCTTGCCTTCCGTGCATTGCCTAGCCTTGCGCTGTCGTGCATTAGCCTTGCCTTGCCTCACAGTGCCTTGCCTTCCGTTACCTTTTCCTTGGCTTGCCGTGCATTGCCTAGCCGTGCGTTGTGGTGCCTTAGCCTTGTTTCACCTTGCCATAGCCTTGCTTTCTTTGCCTTGCTTTGCCTTGCCTTCCTTCCATTCCGTTACTCTTTGCTTGCCTTCCGTGCATTACCTAGCCTTGCGTTGTCGTGCCTTAGACTTTTTTCACCTTGCCATAGCCTTGCTTGCGTTGCCTTGCTTTGCCTTGCATTCCTTGCGTTCCGTTACTCTTTGCTTGCCTTCCGTGCATTGCCTAGCCTTGCGTTGTCGTGCCTTAGCCTTGCCTCGCCTAACCGTGCCTTGCCTTGCGTTACCCTTTCGTTGCCTTGCCTTGCATTGCCTAACCGTGCGTTGTCGTGCATTAGCTTTGCCTTGCCTTACCGTGCCTTGCCTTGCGTTACCCTTTCCTTGCCTGGCCGTGCATTGCCTAGGCGTGCGTTGCCGTGCCTTAGCCTTTTTTCCCCTTGCCGTGCCGCTCCTTCCGTTACCCTTGCCTTGCCTTGCTTTCCCTTCCCTTCCTTGCCTTCCGTTACTCTTTGCTTGCCTTCCGTGCATTGCCTAGCCTTGCTTTGTCGTGCATTAGCCTTGCCTCCCCAAACCGTGCCTTGCCTTGCGTTACCCTTACCTTGCCTTGCCCTGCATTGCCTAGCCCTCTGTTGTTGTGCCTTAGCCTTGTTTCCCCTTACCGTGCCGTTCCGTTCGTTACCCTTGCCTTCCCCTGCTTTCCCTTGCATTCCTTGCCTTCCGTTACTCTTTGCTTGCCTTCCGTGCACTGCCTAGCCTTGCGTTGTCGTGCCTTAGCCTTTTTTCACCTTGCCATAGCCTTGCTTGCGTTGCCTTGCTTTCCTTTGCCTTCCTTGCCTTCCGTTACTCTTTGCTTGCCTTCCGTGCAATGCCTAGCCTTGCGTTGTCGTGCCTTAGCCTTGCCTCGCTGACCGTGCCTTGCCTTGCGTTACCCTTTCCTTGCCTTGCCGTGCATTGCCTAGCCGTGCGTAGTCGTGCATTTGCCTTGCCTTGCCTCACCGTGCCTTGCCTTGCGTTACCCTTTCCTTGCCTTACCGTGTATTGCCTAGCCCTGCGTTGTCGTGCCTTAGCCTTGTTTCCCCTTGCCGTGCCGTGCCTTTTGTTACAGTTGCCTTGCCTGGCTTTGCCTTTCCTTCCTTTCCTTCCGTTACTCTTTCCTTGCCTTGCCGTGCACTGCCTAGCGTTGCGTTGTCGTGCATTAGCCTTGCCTTGCCTGACAGTGCCTTTTCTGGCGTTACCCTTTCCTTGCCTTGCCGTGCATTGCCTATCCGTGCGTTGCCGTGCCTTAGCCTTTCTTCCCCTTGCCGTGCCTTGCTCCTTCTGTTACACCTTGCCTTGCCTTGCCTTGCTTTCCCTTGCCCTTCCTTGCCTTCCGTTACTCTTTCCTTGCCTAGCCGTGCACTGCCTAGCCTTGCGTTGTCGTGCATTAGCCTTGCCTCCCCAATCCGTGCCTTGCCTTGCGTTACCATTCCTTGCCTTGCCCTGCATTGCCTAGCCCTGTGTTGTAGTGCCTTAGTCTTGTTTGCCCTTGCCGTGCCGTTCCTTCCGTTACCCTTGCCTTCCCCTGCTTTCCGTAGCCTTCCTAACCTTCCGTTACTCTTTGCTTGCCTTCCGTGCATTGCCTAGCCTTGCGTTGTCGTGCCTTAGCCTGCATTAGCCTTGCCTTGCCTCACCGTGCCTTGCCTTGCGTTACCCTTTCCTTGCCTTGCCGTGCATTGCCTAGCCGTGCGTTGTCGTGCATCAGCCTTGCCTTGCCTCACCGTGCCTTGCCTTGCGTTACCCTTTCCTTGCCTTGCCGTGCATTGCCTATCCGTGCGTTGCCGTGCCTTAGCCTTTTTTCCCCTTGCCGTGCCGCTCCTTCCGTTACCCTTGCCTTGCCTTGCTTTCCCTTCCCTTCCTTGCCTTCCGTTACTGTTTGCTTGCCTTCCGTGCATTGCCTAGCCTTGCGTTGTCGTGCATTAGCCTTGCCTCCCAAACCGTGCCTTGCCTTGCGTTACCCTTACCTTGCCTTGCCCTGCATTGCCTAGCCCTGTGTTGTCGTGCCTTAGCCTTGTTTCCCCTTACCGTGCTGTTCCTTTCGTTACCCTTGCCTTCCCCTGCTTTCCCTTGCATTCCTTGCCTTCCGTTACTCTTTGCTTGCGTTCCGTGCACTGCCTAGCCTTGCGTTGTCGTGCCTTAGCCTTTTTTCACCTTGCCATAGGCTTGCTTGCGTTGCCTTGCTTTGCCTTGCATTACTTGCCTTCCGTTACTCTTTGCTTGCCTTCCGTGCATTGCTTAGCCTTTCGTTGTCATGCCTTAGCCTTGCCTCGCCTAACCGTGCCTTGCCTTGCGTTACCCTTTCCTTGCCTTGCCGTGCATTGCCTAGCCGTGCGTTGTCGTGCATTAGCCTTGCCTTGCCTTACCGTGCCTTGCCTTGCGTTTCCCTTTCCTTGCCTGGCCGTGCATTGCTTAGCCTTGCGTTGCCGTGCCTTAGCCTTGTTTCCCCTTGCCGTGCCCTGCCTGTTGTTACACTTGCCTTGCCTTGCTTTGCCTTGCCTTCCTTTCCTTCCGTTACTCTTTCCTTGCCTAGCCGTGCACTGCGTAGCCTTGCGTTGTCGTGCATTACCCTTGCCTCGCCTGACCGTGCCTTGCCTTGCGTTACCCTTTCCTTGCCTTGCTGTGCATTGCCTAGCCCTGCGTTGTCGTACCTTAGCCTTGTTTCCCCTTACCGTGCCGTTCCTTCCGTTAACCTTGCCTTCCCCTGCTTTCCCTAGCTTTCCTTACCTTCCGTTACTCTTTGCTTGCCTTCCGTGCATTGCCTAGCCTTGCGTTGTGGTGCCTTAGCCTTGCCTCGCCTGACAGTGCCTTGCCTTGCGTTACCCTTTCCTTGCCTTGCCGTGCACTGCCTAGCCTTTCCTTATAGTGCATTAGCCTTGCCTTGCCTGACCGTGCCTTGCCTTGCGTTACCCTTTCCTTGCCTTGCTGTGCATTGCCTAGCCCTGCGTTGTCGTACCTTAGCCTTGTTTCCCCTTACCGTGCCGTTCCTTCCGTTACCCTTGCCTTCCCCTGCTTTCCCTAGCTTTCCTTACCTTCCGTTACTCTTTGCTTGCCTTCCGTGCATTGCCTAGCCTTGCGTTGTGGTGCCTTAGCCTTGCCTCGCCTGACAGTGCCTTGCCTTGCGTTACCCTTTCCTTGCCTTGCCGTGCACTGCCTAGCCTTGCCTTATCGTGCATTAGCCTTGCCTTGCCTGACCGTGCCTTGCCTAGCGTTACCCTTTCCTTGCCTTGCCGTGCATTGCCTAGCCTTGCGTTGTCGTGCATTAGCCTTGCCTCCCCATAACGTGCCTTGCCTTGCGTTACCCTTACCTTGCCTTGCCCTGCATTGCCTAGCCCTGTGTTGTCGTGCCTTAGCCTTGTTTCCCCTTCCCGTGCAGTTCCTTTCGTTACCCTTGCCTTCCCCTGCTTTCCCTTGCATTCCTTGCCTTCCGTTACTCTTTGCTTGTCTTCCGTGCACTGCCTAGCCTTGCGTTGTCGTGCATTAGCCTTGCCTCCCGAAACCGTGCCTTGCCTTGCGTTACCATTTCCTTGCCTTGCCCTGCATTGCCTAGCCCTGTGTTTCGTGCCTTAGTCTTGTTTGCCCTTACCGTGCCGTTCCTTCCGTTACCCTTGCCTTCCCCAGCTTTCCCTAGCCTTCCTTGCCTTCCGTTACTCTGCTTGCCTTCCGTGCATTGCCTAGCCTTGCGCTGTCGTGCATTAGCCTTGCCTTGCCTCACAGTGCCTTGCCTTGCGTTACCTTTTCCTTGGCTGGCCGTGCATTGCCTAGCCGTGCGTTGTGGTGCCTTAGCCTTGTTTCACCTTGCCATAGCCTTGCTTTCTTTGCCTTGCCTTCCTTCCATTCCGTTACTCATTGCTTGACTTCCGTGCATTGCCTAGCCTTGCGTTGTCGTGCATTAGCCTTGCCTCCCCAAACCGTGCCTTGCCTTTCGTTACCCTTACCTTGCCTTGCCCTGCATTGCCTAGCCCTGTGTTGTCGTGCCTTAGCCTTGTTTCCCCTTACCGTGCCGTTCCTTTCGTTACCCTTGCCTTCCCCTGCTTTCCCTTGCATTCCTTGCCTTCCGTTACTCTTTGCTTGCCTTCCGTGCACTGCCTAGCCTTGCGTTGTCGTGCCTTAGCCTTTTTTCACCTTGCCATAGCCTTGCTTGCGTTGCCTTGCTTTGCCTTGCATTCCTTGCCTTCCGTTACTCTGCTTGCCTTCCGTGCATTGCCTAGCCTTGCGCTGTCGTGCATTAGCCTTGCCTTGCCTCACAGTGCCTTGCCTTGCGTTGCCTTTTCCTTGGCTGGCCGTGCATTGCCTAGCCGTGCGTTGTGGTGCCTTAGCCTTGTTTCACCTTGCCATAGCCTTGCTTTATTTGCCTTGCCTTCCTTCCATTCCGTTACTCATTGCTTGACTTCCGTGCATTGCCTAGCCTTGCGTTGTCGTGCCTTAGCCTTTTTTTACCTTGCCATAGCCTTGCTTGCGTTGCCTTGCTTTGCCTTGCATTACTTGCCTTCCGTTACTCTTTGCTTGCCTTCCGTGCATTGCTTAGCCTTTCGTTGTCGTGCCTTAGCCTTGCCTCGCCTAACCGTGCCTTGCGTTGCGTTACCCTTTCCTTGCCTTGCCGTGCATTGCCTAGCCGTGCGTTGTCGTGCATTAGCCTTGCCTTGCCTTACCGTGCCTTGCCTTGCGTTACCCTTTCCTTGCCTGGCCGTGCATTGCTTAGCCTTGCGTTGCCGTGCCTTAGCCTTGATTCCCCTTGCCGTGCCGTGCCTGTTGTTACACTTGCATTGCCTTGCTTTGCCTTGCCTTCCTTTCCTTCCGTTACTCTTTCCTTGCCTAGCAGTGCACTGCGTAGCCTTGCGTTGTCGTGCATTACCCTTGCCTCGCCTGACCGTGCCTTGCCTTGCGTTACCCTTTCCTTGCCTTGCCGTGCATTGCCTAGCCGTGCGTTGTCGTGCCTTAGCCTTGTTTCCACTTGCCATGCCGTTCCTTCCGTTACCCTTGCCTTGCCTTGCTTTCCCTTGCCTTCCTTGGTTTCCGTTACTCTTTGCTTGCCTTCCGTGCATTGCCTAGCCTTGCGCTGTCGTGCATTAGCCTTGCCTTGCCTCACAGTGCCTTGCCTTGCGTTACCTTTTCCTTGGCTTGCCGTGCATTGCCTAGCCGTGCGTTGTGGTGCCTTAGCCTTGTTTCACCTTGCCATAGCCTTGCTTGCTTTTCCTTGCCTTCCTTCCATTCCGTTACCCTTTCCTTGCCTTGCCGTGCATTGCCTAGCCGTGCGTTGTCGTGCATCAGCCTTCCCTTGCCTCACCGTGCCTTGCCTTGCGTTACCCTTTCCTTGCCTTGCCGTGCATTGCCTAGCCGTGCGTTGCCGTGCCTTAGCCTTGTTTCCCCTTACCGTGCCGCTCCTTCTGTTACCCTTGCCTTGCCTTACTTTCCCTTGCCTTCCTTGCCTTCCGTTACTCTTTGCTTGCCTTCCGTGCATTGCCTAGCCTTGCGTTGTCGTGCATTAGCCTTGCCTCCCGAAACCGTGCCTTGCCTTGCGTTACCATTTCCTTGCCTTGCCCTGCATTGCCTAGCCCTGTGTTTCGTGCCTTAGTCTTGTTTGCCCTTACCGTGCCGTTCCTTCCGTTACCCTTGCCTTCCCCAGCTTTCCCTAGCCTTCCTTGCCTTCCGTTACTCTGCTTGCCTTCCGTGCATTGCCTAGCCTTGCGCTGTCGTGCATTAGCCTTGCCTTGCCTCACAGTGCCTTGCCTTGCGTTACCTTTTCCTTGGCTGGCCGTGCATTGCCTAGCCGTGCGTTGTGGTGCCTTAGCCTTGTTTCACCTTGCCATAGCCTTGCTTGCGTTGCCTTGCTTTGCCTTGCATTACTTGCCTTCCGTTACTCTTTGCTTGCCTTCCGTGCATTGCTTAGCCTTGCGTTGTCGTGCCTTAGCCTTGCCTCGCCTAACCGTGCCTTGCCTTGCGTTACCCTTTCCTTGCCTTGCCGTGCATTGCCTAGCCGTGCGTTGTCGTGCATTAGCCTTGCCTTGCCTTACCGTGCCTTGCCTTGCGTTACCCTTTCCTTGCCTGGCCGTGCATTGCTTAGCCTTGCGTTGCCGTGCCTTAGCCTTGATTCCCCTTGCCGTGCCGTGCCTGTTGTTACACTTGCCTTGCCTTGCTTTGCCTTGCCTTCCTTTCCTTCCGTTACTCTTTCCTTGCCTAGCAGTGCACTGCGTAGCCTTGCGTTGTCGTGCATTACCCTTGCCTCGCCTGACCGTGCCTTGCCTTGCGTTACCCTTTCCTTGCCTTGCCGTGCATTGCCTAGCCGTGCGTTGTCGTGCATCAGCCTTGCCTTGCCTGACCGTGCCTTGCCTTGCATTACCCTTTCCTTGCCTTGCCGTGCATTGCCTATCCGTGCGTTGCCGTGCCTTAGCCTTTTTTCCCCTTGCCGTGCCGCTCCTTCCGTTACCCTTGCCTTGCCTTGCTTTCCCTTCCCTTCCTTGCCTTCCGTTACTGTTTGCTTGCCTTCCGTGCATTGCCTAGCCTTGCGTTGTCGTGCATTAGCCTTGCCTCCCCAAACCGTGCCTTGCCTTGCGTTACCCTTACCTTGCCTTGCCCTGCATTGCCTAGCCCTGTGTTGTCGTGCCTTAGCCTTGTTTCCCCTTACCGTGCCGTTCCTTTCGTTACCCTTGCCTTCCCCTGCTTTCCCTTGCATTCCTTGCCTTCCGTTACTCTTTGCTTGCGTTCCGTGCACTGCCTAGCCTTGCGTTGTCGTGCCTTAGCCTTTTTTCACCTTGCCATAGCCTTGCTTGCCTTGCCTTGCTTTGCCTTACATTACTTGCCTTCCCTTACTCTTTGCTTGCCTTCCGTGCATTGCTTAGCCTTGCGTTGTCGTGCCTTAGCCTTGCCTCGCCTAACCGTGCCTTGCCTTGCGTTACCCTTTCCTTGCCTTGCCGTGCATTGCCTAGCCGTGCGTTGTCGTGCATTAGCCTTGCCTTGCCTTACCGTGCCTTGCCTTGCGTTTCCCTTTCCTTGCCTGGCCGTGCATTGCTTAGCCTTGCGTTGCCGTGCCTTAGCCTTGTTTCCCCTTGCCGTGCCGTGCCTGTTGTTACACTTGCCTTGCCTTGCTTTGCCTTGCCTTTCTTTCCTTCCGTTACTCTCTCCTTGCCTAGCCGTGCACTGCGTAGCCTTGCGTTGTCGTGCATTACCCTTGCCTCGCCTGACCGTGCCTTGCCTTGCGTTACCCTTTCCTTGCATTGCTGTGCATTGCCTAGCCCTGCGTTGTCGTACCTTAGCCTTGTTTCCCCTTACCGTGCCGTTCCTTCCGTTACCCTTGCCTTCCCCTGCTTTCCCTAGCTTTCCTTACCTTCCGTTACTCTTTGCTTGCCTTCCGTGCATTGCCTAGCCTTGCGTTGTGGTGCCTTAGCCTTGCCTCGCCTGACAGTGCCTTGCCTTGCGTTACCCTTGCCTTGCCTTGCCGTGCACTGCCTAGCCTTGCCTTATCGTGCATTAGCCTTGCCTTGCCTGACCGTGCCTTGTCTAGCGTTACCCTTTCCTTGCCTTGCCGTGCATTGCCTAGCCGTGCGTTGTCGTGCCTTAGCCTTGTTTCCACTTGCCGTGCCGTTCCTTCGTTACCGTTCCTTCCGTTACCCTTGCCTTGCCTTGCTTTCCCTTGCCTTCCTTGGTTTCCGTTACTCTTTGCTTGCCTTCCGTGCATTGCCTAGCCTTGCGCTGTCGTGCATTAGCCTTGCCTTGCCTCACAGTGCCTTGCCTTGCGTTACCTTTTCCTTGGCTTGCTGTGCATTGCCTAGCCGTGCGTTGTGGTGCCTTAGCCTTGTTTCACGTTGCCATAGCCTTGCTTGCTTTTCCTTGCCTTCCTTCTATTCCGTTACCCTTTCCTTGCCTTGCCGTGCATTGCCTAGCCGTGCGTTGTCGTGCATCAGCCTTGCCTTGCCTCAACGTGCCTTGCCTTGCGTTACCCTTTCCTTGCCTGCCCGTGCATTGCTTAGCCTTGCGTTGCCGTGCCTTAGCCTTGATTCCCCTTGCCGTGCCGTGCCTGTTGTTACACTTGCCTTGCCTTGCTTTGCCTTGCCTTCCTTTCCTTCTGTTACTCTTTCCTTGCCTAGCAGTGCACTGCGTAGCCTTGCGTTGTCGTGCATTACCCTTGCCTCGCCTGACCGTGCCTTGCCTTGCGTTACCCTTTCCTTGCCTTGCCGTGCACTGCCTAGCCGTGCGTTGTCGTGCATCAGCCTTGCCTTGCCTCACCGTGCCTTGCCTTGCGTTACCCTTTCCTTGCCTTGCCGTGCATTGCCTAGCCGTGCGTTGCCGTGCCTTAGCCTTGTTTCCCCTTGCCGTGCCGCTCCTTCTGTTACCCTTGCCTTGCCTTGCTTTCCCTTGCCTTCCTTGCCTTCCGTTACTCTTTGCTTGCCTTCCGTGCATTGCCTAGCCTTGCGTTGTCGTGCATTAGCCTTGCCTCCCCAAAACGTGCCTTGCCTTGCGTTACCCTTACCTTGCCTTGCCCTGCATTGCCTAGCCCTGTGTTGTCGTGCCTTAGCCTTGTTTCCCCTTCCCGTGCCGTTCCTTTCGTTACCCTTGCCTTCCCCTGCTTTCCCTTGCATTCCTTGCCTTCCGTTACTCTTTGCTTGTCTTCCGTGCACTGCCTAGCCTTGCGTTGTCGTGCATTAGCCTTGCCTCCCGAAACCGTGCCTTGCCTTGCGTTACCATTTCCTTGCCTTGCCCTGCATTGCCTAGCCCTGTGTTTCGTGCCTTAGTCTTGTTTGCCCTTACCGTGCCGTTCCTTCCGTTACCCTTGCCTTCCCCAGCTTTCCCTAGCCTTCCTTGCCTTCCGTTACTCTGCTTGCCTTTTGTGCATTGCCTAGCCTTGCGCTGTCGTGCATTAGCCTTGCCTTGCCTCACAGTGCCTTGCCTTGCGTTACCTTTTCCTTGACTGGCCGTGCATTGCCTAGCCGTGCGTTGTGGTGCCTTAGCCTTGTTTCACCTTGCCATAGCCTTGCTTTCTTTGAGTTGCCTTCCTTCCATTCCGTTACTCATTGCTTGACTTCCGTGCATTGCCTAGCCTTGCGTTGTCGTGCATTAGCCTTGCCTCCCCAAACCGTGCCTTGCCTTGCGTTACCCTTACCTTGCCTTGCCCTGCATTGCCTAGCCCTGTGTTGTCGTGCCTTAGCCTTGTTTCCCCTTACCGTGCCGTTCCTTTCGTTACCCTTGCCTTCCCCTGTTTTCCCTTGCATTCCTTGCCTTCCGTTACTCTTTGCTTGCCTTCCGTGCACTGCCTAGCCTTGCGTTGTCGTGCCTTAGCCTTTTTTCACCTTGCCATAGCCTTGCTTGCGTTGCCTTGCTTTGCCTTGCATTCCTTGCCTTCCGTTACTCTGCTTGCCTTCCGTGCATTGCCTAGCCTTGCGCTGTCGTGCATTAGCCTTGCCTTGCCTCACAGTGCCTTGCCTTGCCTTGCCTTTTCCTTGGCTGGCCGTGCATTGCCTAGCCGTGCGTTGTGGTGCCTTAGCCTTGTTTCACCTTGCCATAGCCTTGCTTTCTTTGCCTTGCCTTCCTTCCATTCCGTTACTCATTGCTTGACTTCCGTGCATTGCCTAGCCTTGCGTTGTCGTGCCTTAGCCTTTTTTCACCTTGCCATAGCCTTGCTTGCGTTGCCTTGCTTTGCCTTGCATTACTTGCCTTCCGTTACTCTTTGCTTGCCTTCCGTGCATTGCTTAGCCTTGCGTTGTCGTGCCTTAGCCTTGCCTCGCCTAACCGTGCCTTGCCTTGCGTTACCCTTTCCTTGCCTTGCCGTGCATTGCCTAGCCGTGCGTTGTCGTGCATTAGCCTTGCCTTGCCTTACCGTGCCTTGCCTTGCGTTACCCTTTCCTTGCCTGGCCGTGCATTGCTTAGCCTTGCGTTGCCGTGCCTTAGCCTTGATTCCCCTTGCCGTGCCGTGCCTGTTGTTACACTTGCCTTGCCTTGCTTTGCCTTGCCTTCCTTTCCCTCCGTTACTCTTTCCTTGCCTAGCAGTGCACTGCGTAGCCTTGCGTTGTCGTGCATTACCCTTGCCTCGCCTGACCGTGCCTTGCCTTGCGTTACCCTTTCCTTGCCTTGCCGTGCATTGCCTAGCCGTGCGTTGTCGTGCATCAGCCTTGCCTTGCCTCACCGTGCCTTGCCTTGCGTTACCCTTTCCTTGCCTTGCCGTGCATTGCCTAGCCGTGCGTTGCCGTGCCTTAGCCTTGTTTCCCCTTGCCGTGCCGCTCCTTCTGTTACCCTTGCCTTGCCTTGCTTTCCCTTGCCTTCCTTGCCTTCCGTTACTCTTTGCTTGCCTTCCGTGCATTGCCTAGCCTTGCGTTGTCGTGCATCAGCCTTGCCTCCCCAAAACGTGCCTTGCCTTGCGTTACCCTTACCGTGCCTTGCCCTGCATTGCCTAGCCCTGTGTTGTCGTGCCTTAGCCTTGTTTCCCCTTCCCGTGCCGTTCCTTTCGTTACCCTTGCCTTCCCCTGCTTTCCCTTGCATTCCTTGCCTTCCGTTACTCTTTGCTTGTCTTCCGTGCACTGCCTAGCCTTGCGTTGTCGTGCATTAGCCTTGCCTCCCGAAACCGTGCCTTGCCTTGCGTTACCATTTCCTTGCCTTGCCCTGCATTGCCTAGCCCTGTGTTTCGTGCCTTAGTCTTGTTTGCCCTTACCGTGCCGTTCCTTCCGTTACCCTTGCCTTCCCCAGCTTTGCCTTGCCTTCCTTGCCTTCCGTTACTCTTTGCTTGCGTTCCGTGCACTGCCTAGCCTTGCGTTGTCGTGCCTTAGCCTTTTTTCACCTTGCCATAGCCTTGCTTGCGTTGCCTTGCTTTGCCTTACATTACTTGCCTTCCGTTACTCTTTGCTTGCCTTCCGTGCATTGCTTAGCCTTGCGTTGTCGTGCCTTAGCCTTGCCTCGCCTAACCGTGCCTTGCCTTGCGTTACCCTTTCCTTGCCTTGCCGTGCATTGCCTAGCCGTGCGTTGTCGTGCATTAGCCTTGCCTTGCCTTACCGTGCCTTGCCTTGCGTTTCCCTTTCCTTGCCTGCCCGTGCATTGCTTAGCCTTGCGTTGCCGTGCCTTAGCCTTGTTTCCCCTTGCCGTGCCGTGCAAGTTGTTACACTTGCCTTGCCTTGCTTTGCCTTGCCTTCCTTTCCTTCCGTTACTCTTTCCTTGCCTAGCCGTGCACTGCGTAGCCTTGCGTTGTCGTGCATTACCCTTGCCTCGCCTGACCGTGCCTTGCCTTGCGTTACCCTTTCCTTGCCTTGCTGTGCATTGCCTAGCCCTGCGTTGTCGTACCTTAGCCTTGTTTCCCCTTACCGTGCCGTTCCTTCCGTTACCCTTGCCTTCCCCTGCTTTCCCTAGCTTTCCTTACCTTCCGTTACTCTTTGCTTGCCTTCCGTGCATTGCCTAGCCTTGCGTTGTGGTGCCTTAGCCTTGCCTCGCCTGACAGTGCCTTGCCTTGCGTTACCCTTTCCTTGCCTTGCCGTGCACTGCCTAGCCTTGCCTTATCGTGCATTAGCCTTGCCTTGCCTGACCGTGCCTTGCCTAGCGTTACCCTTTCCTTGCCTTGCCGTGCATTGCCTAGCCGTGCGTTGTCGTGCCTTAGCCTTGTTTCCCCTTGCCGTGCCGTTCCTTCCGTTACCCTTGCCTTGCCTTGCTTTCCCTTGCCTTCCTTGGTTTCCGTTACTCTTTGCTTGCCTTCCGTGCATTGCCTAGCCTTGCGCTGTCGTGCATTAGCCTTGCCTTGCCTCACAGTGCCTTGCCTTGCGTTACCTTTTCCTTGCCTTGCCGTGCATTGCCTAGCCGTGCGTTGTGGTGCCTTAGCCTTGTTTCACCTTGCCATAGCCTTGCTTGCTTTTCCTTGCCTTCCTTCCATTCCGTTACTCTTTGCTTGCCTTCCGTGCATTGCCTAGCCTTGCGTTGTCGTGCCTTAGCCTTTTTTCACCTTGCCATAGCCTTGCTTGCGTTGCCTTGCTTTGCCTTGCATTCCTTGCACTCCGTTACTCTTTGCTTGCCTTCCGTGCATTGCCTAGCCTTCCGTTGTCGTGCCTTAGCCTTGCCTCGCCTAACCGTGCCTTGCCTTGCGTTACCCTTTCGTTGCCTTGCCGTGCATTGCCTAGCCGTGCGTTGTCGTGCATTAGCCTTGCCTTGCCTTACCGTGCCTTGCCTTGCGTTACCCTTTCCTTACCTGGCCGTGCATTGCTTAGCCTTGCGTTGCCTTCCCTTAGCCTTGTTTCCCCTTGCCGTGCCGTGCCTTTTGTTACACTTGCCTTGCCTTGCTTTGCTTGCCTTCCTTTCCTTCCGTTACTCTTTCCTTGCCTAGCCGTGCACTGCGTAGCCTTGCGTTGTCGTGCATTACCCTTGCCTCGCCTGACCGTGCCTTGCCTTGCGTTACCCTTTCCTTGCCTTGCCGTGCATTGCCTAGCCGTGCGTTGTCGTGCATCAGCCTTGCCTTGCCTCACCGTGCCTTGCCTTGCGTTACCCTTTCCTTGCCTTGCCGTGCATTGCCTAGCCGTGCGTTGCCGTGCCTTAGCCTTGTTTCCCCTTGCCGTGCCGCTCCTTCTGTTACCCTTGCCTTGCCTTGCTTTCCCTTGCCTTCCTTGCCTTCCGTTACTCTTTGCTTGCCTTCCGTGCATTGCCTAGCCTTGCGTTGTCGTGCATTAGCCTTGCCTCCCCAAAACGTGCCTTGCCTTGCGTTACCCTTACCTTGCCTTGCCCTGCATTGCCTAGCCCTGTGTTGTCGTGCCTTAGCCTTGTTTCCCCTTACCGTGCCGTTCCTTTCGTTACCCTTGCCTTCCCCTGCTTTCCCTTGCATTCCTTGCCTTCCGTTACTCTTTGCTTGTCTTCCGTGCACTGCCTAGCCTTGCGTTGTCGTGCCTTAGCCTTTTTTCACCTTGCCATAGCCTTGCTTGCGTTGCCTTGCTTTGCCTTGCATTCCTTGCCTTCCGTTACTCTTTGCTTGCCTTCCGTGCATTGCCTAGCCTTGCGTTGTCGTGCCTTAGCCTTGCCTCGCCTAACCGTGCCTTGCCTTGCGTTACCCTTTCCTTGCCTTGCCGTACATTGCCTAGCCGTGCGTTGTCGTGCCTTAGCCTTGTTTCCCCTTGCCGTGCCGTTCCTTCCTTTACCCTTGCCTTGCCTTGCTTTCCCCTGCCTTCCTTGCCTTCCGTTACTCTTTGCTTGCCTTCCGTGCATTGCCTAGCCTTGCGTTGTCGTGCCTTAGCCTTGCCTCGCTGACCGTGCCTTGCCTTGCGTTACCCTTTCCTTGCCTTGCCGTGCATTGCCTAGCCGTGCGTAGTCGTGCATTTGCCTTGCCTTGCCTCACCGTGCCTTGCCTTGCGTTACCCTTTCCTTGCCTTGCCGTGTATTGCCTAGCCGTGCGTTGTCGTGCCTTAGCCTTGTTTCCCCTTGCCGTGCCGTGCCTTTTGTTACAGTTGCCTTGCCTGGCTTTGCCTTTCCTTCCTTTCCTTCCGTTACTCTTTCCTTGCTTTGCCGTGCACTGCCTAGCGTTGCGTTGTCGTGCATTAGCCTTGCCTTGCCTGACCGTGCCTTTTCTGGCGTTACCCTTTCCTTGCCTTGCCGTGCATTGCCTATCCGTGCGTTGCCGTGCCTTAGCCTTTTTTCCCCTTGCCGTGCCGCTGCTTCCGTTACCCTTGCCTTGCCTTGCTTTCCCTTCCCTTCCTTGCCTTCCGTTACTCTTTCCTTGCCTAGCCGTGCACTGCCTAGCCTTGCGTTGTCGTGCATTAGCCTTGCCTCCCCAATCCGTGCCTTGCCTTGCGTTACCATTCCTTGCCTTGCCCTGCATTTCCTAGCCTTGTGTTGTAGTGCCTTAGTCTTGTTTGCCCTTGCCGTGCCGTTCCTTCCGTTACCCTTGCCTTCCCCTGCTTTCCCTAGCCTTCCTAACCTTCCGTTACCCTTTGCTTGCCTTGCCGTGCATTGCCTAGCCTTGCGTTGTCGTGCCTTAGCCTTGTTTGCCCCTGTGCCGTGCCCTTGCCTGGCCGTGCATTGTTACCTTGCGTTGCCGTTTAGCCTTGCCCTTGCCGTGCCGTGCCTGTTGTTACACCCTTGCCTTGCTTTGCCTTCCTTTCCTTCCGTTACCCTTTCCTTGCCTTGCCGTGCACTGCCTAGCCTTGCCTTATCGTGCGTTAGCCTTGCCTTGCCTGACCGTGCCTTGCCTAGCGTTACCCTTTCCTTGCCTTGCCGTGCATTGCCTAGCCGTGCGTTGTCGTGCCTTAGCCTTGTTTCCCCTTGCCGTGCCGTTCCTTCCGTTACTCTTGCCTTGCCTTGCTTTCCCTTGCCTTCCTTGGTTTCCGTTACTCTTTGCTTGCCTTCCGTGCATTGCCTAGCCTTGCGCTGTCGTGCATTAGCCTTGCCTTGCCTCACAGTGCCTTGCCTTGCGTTACCTTTTCCTTGGCTTGCCGTGCATTGCCTAGCCGTGCGTTGTGGTGCCTTAGCCTTGTTTCACCTTGCCATAGCCTTGCTTTCTTTGCCTTGCTTTGCCTTGCCTTCCTTCCATTCCGTTACTCTTTGCTTGCCTTCCGTGCATTACCTAGCCTTGCGTTGTCGTGCCTTAGCCTTTTTTCACCTTGCCATAGCCTTGCTTGCGTTGCCTTGCTTTGCCTTGCATTCCTTGCGTTCCGTTACTCTTTGCTTGCCTTCCGTGCATTGCCTAGCCTTGCGTTGTCGTGCCTTAGCCTTGCCTCGCCTAACCGTGCCTTGCCTTGCGTTACCCTTTCGTTGCCTTGCCTTGCATTGCCTAGCCGTGCGTTGTCGTGCATTAGCCTTGCCTTGCCTTACCGTGCCTTGCCTTGCGTTACCCTTTCCTTGCCTGGCCGTGCATTGCCTAGCCGTGCGTTGCCGTGCCTTAGCCTTTTTTCCCCTTGCCGTGCCGCTCCTTCCGTTACCCTTGCCTTGCCTTGCTTTCCCTTCCCTTCCTTGCCTTCCGTTACTCTTTGCTTGCCTTCCGTGCATTGCCTAGCCTTGCGTTGTCGTGCATTAGCCTTTTTTCACCTTGCCTAGCCTTGCTTGCGTTGCCTTGCTTTGCCTTGCATTCCTTGCCTTCCGTTACTCTTTGCTTGCCTTCCGTGCATTGCCTAGCCTTGCGTTGTCGTGCATTAGCCTTGTCTTGCCTTACCGTGCCTTGCCTTGCGTTACCCTTTCCTTGCCTTGCCGTGCATTGCCTAGCCGTGCGTTTTCGTGCATTAGCCTTGTCTTGCCTTACCGTGCCTTGCCTTGCGTTACCCTTTCCTTGCCTTGCCGTGCATTGCCTAGCCGTGCGTTGCCGTGCCTTAGCCTTGTTTCCCCTTGCCGTGCCTTGCCTTTTGTTACACTTGCCTTGCCTTGCTTTGCCTTGCCTTCCTTGCCTTCCGTTACTCTTTGCTTGCCTTCCGTGCATTGCCTAGCCTTGCGTTGTCGTGCATTAGCCTTGCCTCCCGAAACCGTGCCTTGCCTTGCGTTACCATTTCCTTGCCTTGCCCTGCATTGCCTAGCCCTGTGTTGTCGTGCCTTAGCCTTGTTTGCCCTTACCGTGCCGTTCCTTCCGTTACCCTTGCCTTCCCCTGCTTTCCCTAGCCTTCCTTGCCTTCCGTTACTCTGCTTGCCTTCCGTGCATTGCCTAGCCTTGCGCTGTCGTGCATCAGCCTTGCCTTGCCTCACAGTCCCTTGCCTTGCGTTACCTTTTCCTTCGCTTGGCCGTGCATTGCCTAGCCTTGCGTTGTCGTGCCTTAGCCTTGCCTCGCCTAACCGTGCCTTGCCTTGCGTTACCCTTTCCTTGCCTTGCCGTGCATTGCCTAGCCGTGCGTTGTCGTGCATTAGCCTTGCCTTGCCTTACCGTGCCTTGCCTTGCGTTTCCCTTTCCTTGCCTGGCCGTGCATTGCTTAGCCTTGCGTTGCCGTGCCTTAGCCTTGTTTCCCCTTGCCGTGCCGTGCAAGTTGTTACACTTGCCTTGCCTTGCTTTGCCTTGCCTTCCTTTCCTTCCGTTACTCTTTCCTTGCCTAGCCGTGCACTGCGTAGCCTTGCGTTGTCGTGCATTACTCTTGCCTCGTCTGACCGTGCCTTGCCTTGCGTTACCCTTTCCTTGCCTTGCTGTGCATTGCCTAGCCCTGCGTTGTCGTACCTTAGCCTTGTTTCCCCTTACCGTGCCGTTCCTTCCGTTACCCTTGCCTTCCCCTGCTTTCCCTAGCTTTCCTTACCTTCCGTTACTCTTTGCTTGCCTTCCGTGCATTGCCTAGCCTTGCGTTGTGGTGCCTTAGCCTTGCCTCGCCTGACAGTGCCTTGCCTTGCGTTACCCTTTCCTTGCCTTGCCGTGCACTGCCTAGCCTTGCCTTATCGTGCATTAGCCTTGCCTTGCCTGACCGTGCCTTGCCTAGCGTTACCCTTTCCTTGCCTTGCCGTGCATTGCCTAGCCGTGCGTTGTCGTGCCTTAGCCTTGTTTCCCCTTGCCGTGCCGTTCCTTCCGTTACCCTTGCCTTGCCTTGCTTTCCCTTGCCTTCCTTGGTTTCCGTTACTCTTTGCTTGCCTTCCGTGCATTGCCTAGCCTTGCGCTGTCGTGCATTAGCCTTGCCTTGCCTCACAGTGCCTTGCCTTGCGTTACCTTTTCCTTGCCTTGCCGTGCATTGCCTAGCCGTGCGTTGTGGTGCCTTAGCCTTGTTTCACCTTGCCATAGCCTTGCTTGCTTTTCCTTGCCTTCCTTCCATTCCGTTACTCTTTGCTTGCCTTCCGTGCATTGCCTAGCCTTGCGTTGTCGTGCCTTAGCCTTTTTTCACCTTGCCATAGCCTTGCTTGCGTTGCCTTGCTTTGCCTTGCATTCCTTGCACTCCGTTACTCTTTGCTTGCCTTCCGTGCATTGCCTAGCCTTCCGTTGTCGTGCCTTAGCCTTGCCTCGCCTAACCGTGCCTTGCCTTGCGTTACCCTTTCGTTGCCTTGCCGTGCATTGCCTAGCCGTGCGTTGTCGTGCATTAGCCTTGCCTTGCCTTACCGTGCCTTGCCTTGCGTTACCCTTTCCTTACCTGGCCGTGCATTGCTTAGCCTTGCGTTGCCTTCCCTTAGCCTTGTTTCCCCTTGCCGTGCCGTGCCTTTTGTTACACTTGCCTTGCCTTGCTTTGCTTGCCTTCCTTTCCTTCCGTTACTCTTTCCTTGCCTAGCCGTGCACTGCGTAGCCTTGCGTTGTCGTGCATTACCCTTGCCTCGCCTGACCGTGCCTTGCCTTGCGTTACCCTTTCCTTGCCTTGCCGTGCATTGCCTAGCCGTGCGTTGTCGTGCATCAGCCTTGCCTTGCCTCACCGTGCCTTGCCTTGCGTTACCCTTTCCTTGCCTTGCCGTGCATTGCCTAGCCGTGCGTTGCCGTGCCTTAGCCTTGTTTCCCCTTGCCGTGCCGCTCCTTCTGTTACCCTTGCCTTGCCTTGCTTTCCCTTGCCTTCCTTGCCTTCCGTTACTCTTTGCTTGCCTTCCGTGCATTGCCTAGCCTTGCGTTGTCGTGCATTAGCCTTGCCTCCCCAAAACGTGCCTTGCCTTGCGTTACCCTTACCTTGCCTTGCCCTGCATTGCCTAGCCCTGTGTTGTCGTGCCTTAGCCTTGTTTCCCCTTACCGTGCCGTTCCTTTCGTTACCCTTGCCTTCCCCTGCTTTCCCTTGCATTCCTTGCCTTCCGTTACTCTTTGCTTGTCTTCCGTGCACTGCCTAGCCTTGCGTTGTCGTGCCTTAGCCTTTTTTCACCTTGCCATAGCCTTGCTTGCGTTGCCTTGCTTTGCCTTGCATTCCTTGCCTTCCGTTACTCTTTGCTTGCCTTCCGTGCATTGCCTAGCCTTGCGTTGTCGTGCCTTAGCCTTGCCTCGCCTAACCGTGCCTTGCCTTGCGTTACCCTTTCCTTGCCTTGCCGTACATTGCCTAGCCGTGCGTTGTCGTGCCTTAGCCTTGTTTCCCCTTGCCGTGCCGTTCCTTCCTTTACCCTTGCCTTGCCTTGCTTTCCCCTGCCTTCCTTGCCTTCCGTTACTCTTTGCTTGCCTTCCGTGCATTGCCTAGCCTTGCGTTGTCGTGCCTTAGCCTTGCCTCGCTGACCGTGCCTTGCCTTGCGTTACCCTTTCCTTGCCTTGCCGTGCATTGCCTAGCCGTGCGTTGTCGTGCATCAGCCTTGCCTTGCCTCACCGTGCCTTGCCTTGCGTTACCCTTTCCTTGCCTTGCCGTGCATTGCCTAGCCGTGCGTTGTCGTGCCTTAGCCTTGTTTCCCCTTGCCGTGCCGTGCCTTTTGTTACAGTTGCCTTGCCTGGCTTTGCCTTTCCTTCCTTTCCTTCCGTTACTCTTTCCTTGCTTTGCCGTGCACTGCCTAGCGTTGCGTTGTCGTGCATTAGCCTTGCCTTGCCTGACCGTGCCTTTTCTGGCGTTACCCTTTCCTTGCCTTGCCGTGCATTGCCTATCCGTGCGTTGCCGTGCCTTAGCCTTTTTTCCCCTTGCCGTGCCGCTGCTTCCGTTACCCTTGCCTTGCCTTGCTTTCCCTTCCCTTCCTTGCCTTCCGTTACTCTTTCCTTGCCTAGCCGTGCACTGCCTAGCCTTGCGTTGTCGTGCATTAGCCTTGCCTCCCCAATCCGTGCCTTGCCTTGCGTTACCATTCCTTGCCTTGCCCTGCATTTCCTAGCCTTGTGTTGTAGTGCCTTAGTCTTGTTTGCCCTTGCCGTGCCGTTCCTTCCGTTACCCTTGCCTTCCCCTGCTTTCCCTAGCCTTCCTAACCTTCCGTTACCCTTTGCTTGCCTTGCCGTGCATTGCTTAGCCTTGCGTTGCCGTGCCTTAGCCTTGTTTTCCCTTGCCGTGCCGTGCCTGTTGTTACACTTGCCTTGCCTTGCTTTGCCTTGCCTTCCTTTCCTTCCGTTACCCTTTCCTTGCCTTGCCGTGCACTGCCTAGCCTTGCCTTATCGTGCGTTAGCCTTGCCTTGCCTGACCGTGCCTTGCCTAGCGTTACCCTTTCCTTGCCTTGCCGTGCATTGCCTAGCCGTGCGTTGTCGTGCCTTAGCCTTGTTTCCCCTTGCCGTGCCGTTCCTTCCGTTACTCTTGCCTTGCCTTGCTTTCCCTTGCCTTCCTTGGTTTCCGTTACTCTTTGCTTGCCTTCCGTGCATTGCCTAGCCTTGCGCTGTCGTGCATTAGCCTTGCCTTGCCTCACAGTGCCTTGCCTTGCGTTACCTTTTCCTTGGCTTGCCGTGCATTGCCTAGCCGTGCGTTGTGGTGCCTTAGCCTTGTTTCACCTTGCCATAGCCTTGCTTTCTTTGCCTTGCTTTGCCTTGCCTTCCTTCCATTCCGTTACTCTTTGCTTGCCTTCCGTGCATTACCTAGCCTTGCGTTGTCGTGCCTTAGCCTTTTTTCACCTTGCCATAGCCTTGCTTGCGTTGCCTTGCTTTGCCTTGCATTCCTTGCGTTCCGTTACTCTTTGCTTGCCTTCCGTGCATTGCCTAGCCTTGCGTTGTCGTGCCTTAGCCTTGCATCGCCTAACCGTGCCTTGCCTTGCGTTACCCTTTCGTTGCCTTGCCTTGCATTGCCTAGCCGTGCGTTGTCGTGCATTAGCCTTGCCTTGCCTTACCGTGCCTTGCCTTGCGTTACCCTTTCCTTGCCTGGCCGTGCATTGCCTAGCCGTGCGTTGCCGTGCCTTAGCCTTTTTTCCCCTTGCCGTGCCGCTCCTTCCGTTACCCTTGCCTTGCCTTGCTTTCCCTTCCCTTCCTTGCATTCCGTTACTCTTTGCTTGCCTTCCGTGCATTGCCTAGCCTTGCGTTGTCGTGCATTAGCCTTTTTTCACCTTGCCATAGCCTTGCTTGCGTTGCCTTGCTTTGCCTTGCATTCCTTGCCTTCCGTTACTCTTTGCTTGCCTTCCGTGCATTGCCTAGCCTTGCGTTGTCGTGCATTAGCCTTGTCTTGCCTTACCGTGCCTTGCCTTGCGTTACCCTTTCCTTGCCTTGCCGTGCATTGCCTAGCCGTGCGTTTTCGTGCATTAGCCTTGTCTTGCCTTACCGTGCCTTGCCTTGCGTTACCCTTTCCTTGCCTGGCCGTGCATTGCCTAGCCGTGCGTTGCCGTTCCTTAGCCTTGTTTCCCCTTGCCGTGCCTTGCCTTTTGTTACACTTGCCTTGCCTTGCGTTGCCTTGCCTTCCATTCCTTCCGTTACTCTTTCCTTGCCTAGCCGTGCACTGCCTAGCCTTGCGTTGCCGTGCATTAGCCTTGCCTCCCGAAACCGTGCCTTGCCTTGCGTTACCATTTCCTTGCCTTGCCCTGCATTGCCTAGCCCTGTGTTGTCGTGCCTTTGTCTTGTTTGCCCTTACCGTGCCGTTCCTTCCGTTACCCTTGCCTTCCCCTGCTTTCCCTAGCCTTCCTTGCCTTCCGTTACTCTGCTTGCCTTCCGTGCATTGCCTAGCCTTGCGCTGTCGTGCATCAGCCTTGCCTTGCCTCACAGTCCCTTGCCTTGCGTTACCTTTTCCTTCGCTGGCCGTGCATTGCCTAGCCGTGCGTTGTGGTGCCTTAGCCTTGTTTCACCTTGCCATAGCCTTGCTTTCTTTGCCTTGCCTTCCTTCCATTCCGTTACTCATTGCTTGACTTCCGTGCATTGCCTAGCCTTGCGTTGTCGTGCCTTAGCCTTTTTTCACCTTGCCATAGCCTTGCTTGCGTTGCTTTGCTTTGCCTTGCATTACTTGCCTTCCGTTACTCTTTGCTTGCCTTCCGTGCATTGCTTAGCCTTGCGTTGCCGTGCCTTAGCCTTGATTCCCCTTGCCGTGCCGTGCCTTTTGTTACACTTGCCTTGCCTTGCTTTGCCTTGCCTTCCTTTCCTTCCGTTACTCTTTCCTTGCCTAGCCGTGCACTGCGTAGCCTTGCATTGTCGTGCATTACCCTTGCCTCGCCTGACCGTGCCTTGCCTTGCGTTACCCTTTCCTTGCCTTGCCGTGCATTGCCTAGCCGTGCGTTGTCGTGCATCAGCCTTGCCTTGCCTCACCGTGCCTTGCCTTGCGTTACCCTTTCCTTGCCTTGCCGTGCATTGCCTATCAGTGCGTTGCCGTGCCTTAGCCTTTTTTCCCCTTGCCGTGCCGCTCCTTCCGTTACCCTTGCCTTACCTTGCTTTCCCTTCCCTTCCTTGCCTTCCTTTACTGTTTGCTTGCCTTCCGTGCATTGCCTAGCCTTGTGTTGTCGTGCATTAGCCTTGCCTCCCCAAACCGTGCCTTGCCTTGCGTTACCCTTACCTTGCCTTGCCCTGCATTGCATAGCCCTGTGTTGTCGTGCCTTAGCCTTGTTTCCCCTTACCGTGCCGTTCCTTTCGTTACCCTTGCCTTCCCCTGCTTTCCCTTGCATTCCTTGCCTTCCGTTACTGTTTGCTTGCGTTCCGTGCACTGCCTAGCCTTGCGTTGTCGTGCCTTAGCCTTTTTTCACCTTGCCATAGCCTTGCTTGCGTTGCCTTGCTTTGCCTTGCATTACTTGCCTTCCGTTACTCTTTGCTTGCCTTCCGTGCATTGCTTAGCCTTGCGTTGTCCTGCATTAGCCTTGCCTCGCCTAACCGTGCCTTGCCTTGCGTTACCCTTTCCTTGCCTTGCCGTGCATTGCCTAGCCGTGCGTTGTCGTGCATTACCCTTTCCTTGCCTTGCCTTGACTTGCCTTGACTTTCCCTTTCCTTGCCTGGCCGTGCATTGCTTAGCCTTGCGTTGCCGTGCCCTAGCCTTGTTTCCCCTTGCCGTGCCGTGCCTGTTGTTACACTTGCCTTGCCTTGCTTTGCCTTGCCTTCCTTTCCTTCCGTTACTCTTTCCTTGCCTAGCCGTGCACTGCATAGCCTTGCGTTGTCGTGCATTACCCTTGCCTCGCCTGACCGTGCCTTGCCTTGCGTTACCCTTTCCTTGCCTTGCTGTGCATTGCCTAGCCCTGCGTTGTCGTGCCTTAGCCTTGTTTCCCCTTACCGTGCCGTTCCTTCCGTTACCCTTGCCTTCCCCTGCTTTCCCTAGCTTTCCTTACCTTCCGTTACTCTTTACTTGCCTTCCGTGCATTGCCTAGCCTTGCGTTGTCGTGCCTTAGCCTTGCCTCGCCTGACAGTGCCTTGCCTTGCGTTACCCTTTCCTTGCCTTGCCGTGCACTGCCTAGCCTTGCCTTATCGTGCATTAGCCTTGCCTTGCCTGACCGTGCCTTGCCTAGCGTTACCCTTTCCTTGCCTTGCCGTGCATTGCCTAGCCCTGCATTGTCGTCCCTTAACTTTGTTTCCCCTTACCGTGCCGTTCCTTTCGTTGCCCTTACCTTCCCTTTCTTTCCCTTGCCTTACTTGCCTTCCGTTACTCTTTGCTTGCCTTCCGTTCATTGCCTAGCCTTGCGTTGTCGTGCCTTAGCCTTGCCTCGCCTGACAGTGCCTTGCCTTGCGTTACCCTTTCCTTGCCTTGCCGTGCATTGCCTAGCCGTGCGTTGTCGTGCATCAGCCTTGCCTTGCCTCACCGTGCCTTGCCTTGCGTTACCCTTTCCTTGCCTTGCCGTGCATTGCCTAGCCGTGCGTTGCCGTGCCTTAGCCTTGTTTCCCCTTGCCGTGCCGTTCCTTCTGTTACCCTTGCCTTGCCTTGCTTTCCCTTGCCTTCCTTGACTTCCGTTACTCTTTTCTTGCCTTCCGTGCATTGCCTAGCCTTGCGTTGTCGTTCCTTAGCCTTGCCTCGCCTGTCCGTGCCTTGCCTTGCGGTACCCTTTCCTTGCCTTGCCGTGCATTGCCTAGCCGTGCGTTCTCGTGCATTTGCCTTGTCTTGTCTCACCGTGCTTTGCCTTGAGTTACCCTTTCCTTGCCTTGCCGTGCATTGCCTAGCCCTGCATTGTCGTCCCTTAACTTTGTTTCCCCTTACCGTGCCGTTCCTTTCGTTGCCCTTGCCTTCCCTTGCTTTCCCTTGCCTTCCTTGCCTTCAGTTACTCTTTGCTTGCCTTCCGTTCATTGCCTAGCCTTGCGTTGTCGTGCCTTAGCCTTGCCTCGCCTGACCGTGCCTTGCCTTGCGTTACCTTTTCCTTGCCTTGCCGTGCATTGCCTAGCCTTGCGTTGTCGTGCATTTGCCTTGCCTTGCCTCACCGTGCCTTGCCTTGCGTTACCCTTTCCTTGCCTGGCCGTGCATTGCCTAGCCGTGCGTTGTCGTGCATTAGCATTGCCTTGCCTTACCGTGCCTTGCCTTGCGTTACCCTTTCCTTGCATGGCCGTGCATTGCGTAGCCGTGCGTTGACGTTCCTTAGCCTTGTTTCCCCTTGCCGTGCCTTGCCTTTTGTTACACTTTCCTTGCCTTGCTTTGCCTTGCCTTCCTTTCCTTCCGTTACTCTTTCCTTGCCTAGCCGTGCACTGCCTAGCCTTGCGTTGTCGTGCATTAGCCTTGCCTCCCCAATCCGTGCCTTGCCTTGCGTTACCATTCCTTGCCTAGCCCTGCATTGCCTAGGCCTGTGTTGTAGTGCCTTAGTCTTGTTTGCCCTTACCGTGGCGTTCCTTCCGTTACCCTTGCCTTCCCCTGCTTTCCCTAGCCTTCCTTACGTTCCGTTACTCTTTGCTGGCCTTCCGTGCATTGCCTAGCCTTGCGCTGTCGTGCATTAGCCTTGCCTTGCCTTACAGTGCCTTGCCTTGCGTTACCTTTTCCTTGGCTGGCCGTGCATTGCCTAGCCGTGCGTTGTGGTGCCTTAGCCTTGTTTCACCTTGCCATAGCCTTGCTTGCTTTGCCTTGCCTTCCTTCCATTCCGTTACTCATTGCTTGCCTTCCGTGCATTGCCTAGCCTTGCGTTATCGTGCCTTAGCCTTTTTTCACCTTGCCATAGCCTTGCTTGCGTTGCCTTGCTTTGCTTTGCATTCCTTGCCTTCCGTTACTCTTTGCTTGCCTTCCGTGCATTGCCTACCCTTGCGTTGTCGTGCCTTATCCTTGCCTCGCCTAACCGTGCCTTGCCTTGCGTTACCCTTTCCTTGCCTTGCCGTGCATTGCCTAGCCGTGCGTTGTCGTGCATTAGCCTTGCCTTGCCTTACCGTGCCTTGCCTTGCGTTACCCTTTCCTTGCCTGGCCGTGCATTGATTAGCCTTGTGTTGCCGTGCCTTAGCCTTGTTTCCCCTTGCCGTGCCGTGCCTTTTGTTACACTTGCCTTGCTTTGCCTTGCCTTCCTTTCCTTCCGTTACTCTTTCCTTGCCTAGCCGTGCACTGCGTAGCCTTGCGTTGTCGTGCATTACCCTTGCCTCGCCTGACCGTGCCTTGCCTTGCGTTACCCTTTCCTTGCCTTGCCGTGCACTGCCTAGCCTTGCCTTGTCGTGCATTAGCCTTGCCTTGCCTGACCGTGCCTTGCCTAGCGTTACCCTTTCCTTGCCTTGCCGTGCATTGCCTAGCCTTGCGTTGTCGTGCCTTAGCCTTGTTTCCCCTTGCCGTGCCGTTCCTTCCGTTACCCTTGCCTTGCCTTGCTTTCCCTTGCCTTCCTTGGTTTCCTTTACTCTTTGCTTGCCTTCCGTGCATTGCCTAGCCTTGCGCTGTCGTGCATTAGCCTTGCCTTGCCTCACAGTGCCTTGCCTTGCGTTACCTTTTCCTTGGCTTGCCGTGCATTGCCTAGCCGTGCGTTGTGGTGCCTTAGCCTTGTTTCACCTTGCCATAGCCTTGCTTGCTTTGCCTTGCTTTGCCTTGCCTTCCTTCCATTCCGTTACTCTTTGCTTGCCTTCCGTGCATTGCCTAGCCTTGCGTTGTCGTGCCTTAGCCTTTTTTCACCTTGCCATAGCCTTGCTTGCGTTGCCTTGCTTTGCCTTGCATTCCTTGCACTCCGTTACTCTTTGCTTGCCTTCCGTGCATTGCCTAGCCTTGCGTTGTCGTGCCTTAGCCTTGCCTCGCCTAACCGTGCCTTGCCTTGCGTTACCCTTTCGTTGCCTTGCCGTGCATTGACTAGCCGTGCGTTGTCGTGCCTTAGCCTTGTTTCCCCTTGCCGTGCCGTTCCTTCCGTTACCCTTGCCTTCCCCTGCTTTCCCTTGCCTTCCTTGCCTTCCGTTACTCTTTGCTTGCCTTCCGTGCATTGCCTAGCCTTGCGTTGTCGTGCATTAGCCTTGCCTCCCCAAACCGTGCCTTGCCTTGCGTTACCCTTACCTTGCCTTGCCCTGCATTGCCTAGCCCTGTGTTGTCGTGCCTTAGCCTTGTTTCCCCTTACCGTGCCGTTCCTTTCGTTACCCTTGCCTTCCCCTGCTTTCCCTTGCATTCCTTGCCTTCCGTTACTCTTTGCTTGCGTTCCGTGCACTGCCTAGCCTTGCGTTGTCGTGCCTTCGCCTTTTTTCACCTTGCCATAGCCTTGCTTGCCTTGCCTTGCTTTCCCTTCCCTTCTTTGGTTTCCGTTACTCTTTGCTTGCCTTCCGTGCATTGCCTAGCCTTGCGCTGTCGTGCATTAGCCTTGCCTTGCCTCACAGTGCCTTGCCTTGCGTTACCTTTTCCTTGGCTTGCCGTGCATTGCCTAACCGTGCGTTGTGGTGCCTTAGCCTTGTTTCACCTTGCCATAGCCTTGCTTGCGTTGCCTTGCTTTGCCTTGCATTCCTTGCACTCCGTTACTCTTTGCTTGCCTTCCGTGCATTGCCTAGCCTTGCGTTGTCGTGCCTTAGCCTTGCCTCGCCTGACCGTGCCTTGCCTTGCGTTACCCTTTCCTTGCCTTGCCGTGCATTGCCTAGCCGTGCGTTGTCGTGCATTTGCCTTGCCTTCCCTCACCGTGCCGGGCCTTGCGTTACCCTTTCCTTGCCTGGCCGTGCATTGCCTAGCCGTGCGTTGTCGTGCATTAGCCTTGTCTTGCCTTACCGTGCCTTGCCATGCGTTACCCTTTCCTTGCCTTGCCGTGCATTGCCTAGCCGTGCGTTGTCGTGCATCAGCCTTGCGTTGCCTCACCGTGCCTTGCCTTGCGTTACCCTTTCCTTGCCGTGCCGTGCCTTGCCTAGCCGTGCGTTGTCGTGCCTTAGCCTTGTTTCCCCTTGCCGTGCCGTTCCTTCTGTTACCCTTGCCTTGCCTTGCTTTCCCTTGACTTCCTTGCCTTCCGTTAATCTTTGCTTGCCTTCCCTGCATTGCCGAGCCTTGCGTTGTCGTGCATTCGCCTTGCCTCCCCAAACCGTGCCTTGCCTTGCGTTACCCTTTCCTTGCCTTGCCCTGCATTGCCTAGCCCTGTGTTGTCGTGCCTTAGCCTTGTTTCCCCTTACCGTGCCATTCATTTCGTTACCCTTGCCTTCCCCTGCTTTCCCTTGCATTCCTTGCCTTCCTTTACTCTTTGCTTGCCTTCCGTGCATTGCCTAGCCTTGCGTTGTCGTGCCTTAGCCTTGCCTCGCCTGACCGTGCCTTGCCTTGAGTTACCCTTTCCTTGCCTTGCCGTGAATTGCCTAGCCGTGCGTTGTCGTGCATCAGCCTTGCCTTGCCTCACCGTGCCTTGCCTTGCGTTACCCTTTCCTTGCCTTGCAGTGCATTGCCTAGCCGTGCGTTGTCGTGCCTTAGCCTTGTTTCCCCTTGCCGTGCCTTGCCTTTTGTTACACTTGCCTTGCCTTGCTTTGCCTTGCCTTCCTTTCCTTCCGTTACCCTTTCCTTGCCTAGCCGTGCACTGCCTGGCCTTGCGTTGTCGTGCATTAGCCTTGCCTCCCAAACCGTGCCTTGCCTTGCGTTACCATTTCCTTGCCTTGCCCTGCATTGCCTAGCCCTGTGTTGTCGTGCCTTAGTCTTGTTTGCCCTTACCGTGCCGTTCCTTCCGTTACCCTTGCCTTCCCCTGCTTTCCCTAGCCTTCCTTGCCTTCCGTTACTCTTTGCTTGCCTTCCGTGCACTGCCTAGCCTTGCATTGTCGTGCATTAGTCTTGTTTGCCCTTACAGTGCCGTTCCTTTCGTTACGCTTGCCTTCCCCTGCTTTCCCTTGCCTTCCTTGCCTTCCGTTACTCTTTGCTTGCCTTCCGTGCATTGCCTAGCCTTGCGTTGTCGTGCCTTAGCCTTGCCTCGCCTGACCGTGCCTTGCCTTGCGTTACCCTTTCCTTGCCTTGCCGTGCATTGCCTAGCCGTGCGTTGTCGTGCATCAGCCTTGCCTTGCCTCACCGTGCCATGCCTTGCGTTACCCTTTCCTTGCCTTGCCGTGCATTGCCTAGCCGTGCGTTGCCGTGCCTTAGCCTTGTTTCCCCTTGCATTGCCGTTCCTTCTGTTACCCTTGCCTTGCCTTGCTTTCCCTTGCCTTCCTTGCCTTCCGTTACTCTTTGCTTGCCTTCCCTGCATTGCCTAGCCTTTAGTTGTCGTTCATTCGCCTTGCCTCCCGAAACCGTGCCTTGCCTTTTGTTACACTTGCCTTGCCTTGCTTTGCCTTGCCTTCCTTTCCTTCCGTTACTCTTTCCTTGCCTATCAGTGCACTGCCTAGCCTTGCGTTGTCGTGCATTAGCTTTGCCTCCCCAAACCGTGCCTTGCCTTGCGTTACCATTTCCTTGCCTTGCCCTGCATTGCCTAGCCCTGTGTTGTCGTGCCTTAGTCTTGTTGGCCCTTACCGTGCCGTTCCTTTCGTTACCCTTGCCTTCCCCTGCTTTCCCTTGCTTTCCTTGCCTTCCGTTACTCTTTCCTTGCCTTCCGTGCATTGCCTAGCCTTGCGTTGTCGTGCCTTAGCCTTGCCTCGCCTAACCGTGCCTTGCCTTGCGTTACCCTTTCGTTGCCTTGCCTTGCATTGCCTAGCCGTGCGTTGTCGTGCATTAGCCTTGCCTTGCCTTACCGTGCCTTGCCTTGCGTTACCCTTTCCTTGCCTGGCCGTGCATTGCCTAGCCGTGCGTTGCCGTGCCTTAGCCTTTTTTCCCCTTGCCGTGCTGCTCCTTCCGTTATCCTTGCCTTGCCTTGCTTTCCCTTCCCTTCCTTGCCTTCCGTTACTCTTTGCTTGCCTTCCGTGCATTGCCTAGCCTTGCGTTGTCGTGCATTAGCCTTGCCTCCCCAAACCGTGCCTTGCCTTTCGTTACCCTTACCTTGCCTTGCCCTGCATTGCCTAGCCCTGTGTTGTCGTGCCTTAGCCTTTTTTCCCCTTACCGTGCCCTTCCATTCGTTACCCTTGCCTTCCCCTGCTTTCCCTTGCATTCCTTGCCTTCCGTTACTCTTTGCTTGCCTTCCGTGCACTGCCTAGCCTTGCGTTGTCGTGCCTTAGCCTTTTTTCACCTTGCCATAGCCTTGCTTGCGTTGCCTTGCTTTGCCTTGCATTCCTTGCCTTCCGTTACTCTTTGCTTGCCTTCCGTGCATTGCCTAGCCTTGCGTTGTCGTGCATTAGCCTTGTCTTGCCTTACCTTGCCTTGCCTTGCGTTACCCTTTCCTTGCCTTGCCGTGCATTGCCTAGCCGTGCGTTTTCCTGCATTAGCCTTGTCTTGCCTTACCGTGCCTTGCCTTGCGTTACCCTTTCCTTGCCTGGCCGTGCATTGCCTAGCCGTGCGTTGCCGTTCCTTAGCCTTGTTTCCCCTTGCCGTGCCTTGCCTTTTGTTACACTTGCCTTGCCTTGCGTTGCCTTGCCTTCCATTCCTTCCGTTACTCTTTCCTTGCCTAGACGTGCACTGCCTAGCCTTGCGTTGTCGTGCATTAGCCTTGCCTCCCGAAACCGTGCCTTGCCTTGCGTTACCATTTCCTTGCCTTGCCCTGCATTGCCTAGCCCTGTGTTGTCGTGCCTTAGTCTTGTTTGCCCTTACCGTGCCGTTCCTTCCGTTACCCTTGCCTTCCCCTGCTTTCCCTAGGCTTCCTTGCCTTCCGTTACTCTGCTTGCCTTCCGTGCATTGCCTAGCCTTGCGCTGTCGTGCATTAGCCTTGCCTTGCCTCACAGTGCCTTGCCTTGCGTTACCTTTTCCTTGCCTGGCCGTGCATTGCCTAGCCGTGCGTTGTCGTGCATTAGCCTTGTCTTGCCTTACCGTGCCTTGCCTTGCGTTACCCTTTCCTTGCCTTGCCGTGCATTGCCTAGCCGTGCGTTGTCGTGCATCAGCCTTGCCTTGCCTCACCGTGCCTTGCCTTGCGTTACCCTTTCCTTGCCGTGCCGTGCCTTGCCTAGCCGTGCGTTGCCGTGCCTTAGCCTTGTTTCCCCTTGCCGTGCCGTTCCTTCTGTTACCCTTGCCTTGCCTTGCTTTCCCTTGCCTTCCTTGCCTTCCGTTACTCTTTGCTTGCCTTCCCTGCATTGCCGAGCCTTGCGTTGTCGTGCATTCGCCTTGCCTCCCCAAACCGTGCCTTGCCTTGCGTTACCCTTTCCTTGCCTTGCCCTGCATTGCCTAGCCCTGTGTTGTCGTGCCTTAGCCTTGTTTCCCCTTACCGTGCCATTCATTTCGTTACCCTTGCCTTCCCCTGCTTTCCCTTGCATTCCTTGCCTTCCTTTACTCTTTGCTTGCCTTCCGTGCATTGCCTAGCCTTGCGTTGTCGTGCCTTAGCCTTGCCTCGCCTGACCGTGCCTTGCCTTGAGTTACCCTTTCCTTGCCTTGCCGTGAATTGCCTAGCCGTGCGTTGTCGTGCATCAGCCTTGCCTTGCCTCACCGTGCCTTGCCTTGCGTTACCCTTTCCTTGCCTTGCAGTGCATTGCCTAGCCGTGCGTTGTCGTGCCTTAGCCTTGTTTCCCCTTGCCGTGCCTTGCCTTTTGTTACACTTGCCTTGCCTTGCTTTGCCTTGCCTTCCTTTCCTTCCGTTACCCTTTCCTTGCCTAGCCGTGCACTGCCTGGCCTTGCGTTGTCGTGCATTAGCCTTGCCTCCCAAACCGTGCCTTGCCTTGCGTTACCATTTCCTTGCCTTGCCCTGCATTGCCTAGCCCTGTGTTGTCGTGCCTTAGTCTTGTTTGCCCTTAACGTGCCGTTCCTTCCGTTACCCTTGCCTTCCCCTGCTTTCCCTAGCCTTCCTTGCCTTCCGTTACTCTTTGCTTGCCTTCCGTGCACTGCCTAGCCTTGCGTTGTCGTGCATTACTCTTGTTTGCCCTTACAGTGCCGTTCCTTTCGTTACCCTTGCCTTCCCCTGCTTTCCCTTGCCTTCCTTGCCTTCCGTTACTCTTTGCTTGCCTTCCGTGCATTGCCTAGCCTTGCGTTGTCGTGCCTTAGCCTTGCCTCGCCTGACCGTGCCTTGCCTTGCGTTACCCTTTCCTTGCCTTGCTGTGCATTGCCTAGCCGTGCGTTGTCGTGCATCAGCCTTGCCTTGCCTCACCGTCCCTTGCCTTGCGTTACCCTTACCTTGCCTTGCTTTCCCGCCTAGCCCTGTGTTGTCGTGCCTTAGCCTTGTTTCCCCTTACCGTGCCGTTCCTTTCGTTACCCTTGCCTTCCCCTGCTTTCCCTTGCATTCCTTGCCTTCCGTTACTCTTTGCTTGCGTTCCGTGCACTGCCTAGCCTTGCGTTGTCGTGCCTTCGCCTTTTTTCACCTTGCCATAGCCTTGCTTGCGTTGCCTTGCTTTGCCTTGCATTCCTTGCCTTCCGTTACTCTTTGCTTGCCTTCCGTGCATTGCCTAGCCTTGCGTTGTCGTGCCTTAGCCTTGCCTCGCCTAACCGTGCCTTGCGTTGCGTTACCCTTTCCTTGCCTTGCCGTGCATTGCCTAGCCGTGCGTTGTCGTGCATTAGCCTTGCCTTGCCTTACCGTGCCTTGCCTGGCGTTACTCTTTCCTTGCCTTGCCGTGCATTGCCTAGCCGTGCGTTATCGTGCCTTAGCCTTGTTTCCCCTTGCCGTGCCGTGCCTTTTGTTACACTTGCCTTGCCTGGCTTTGCCTTTCCTTCCTTTCCTTCCGTTACTCTTTCCTTGCCTTGCCGTGCACTGCCTAGCGATGCTTTGTCGTGCATTAGCCTTGCCTTGCCTGACCGTGCCTTTTCTGGCGTTACCCTTTCCTTGCCTTGCCGTGCATTGCCTAGCCGTGCGTTGTCGTGCCTTAGCCTTGTTTCCCCTTGCCGTGCCGTTCCTTCCGTTACCCTTGCCTTTCCTTGCTTTCGCTTGCCTTCCTTCGTTTCCGTTACTCTTTGCTTGCCTTCCGTGCGTTGCCTAGCCTTGCGTTGTCGTGCATTAGCCTTGCCTTGCCTCACCGTGCCTTGCCTCGCGTTACCATTTCCTTGGTTGGCCGTGCATTGCCTAGCCGTGCGTTGTCGTGCCTTAGCCTTGTTTCACCTTGCCATAGCCTTGCTTGCTTTGCCTTGCTTTGCCTTGCCTTCCGTTACTCTTTGCTTGCCTTCCGTGCATTGCCTAGCCTTGCGCTGTCGTGCCTTAGCCTTTTTTCACCTTGCCATAGCCTTGCTTGCGTTGCCTTCCTTTCCCTTGCCTTCCTTTCCTTCCGTTACTCTTTCCCTGTCAAGCCGTGCACTGCCTAGCCTTGCGTTGTCGTGCCTTAGCCTTGCCTCGCCTAACCGTGCCATGCCTTGCGTTACCCTTTAGTTGCCTTGCCGTGCATTGCCTAGCCGTGCGTTGTCGTGCATTAGCCTTGCCTTGCCTTACCGTGCCTTGTCTTGAGTTACCCTTTACTTGCCTTGCCGTGAATTGCATAGCCGTGCGTTGTCGTGCATCAGCCTTGCCTTGCCTCACCGTGCCTTGCCTTGCGTTACCCTTTCCTTGCCTTGCAGTGCATTGCCTAGCCGTGCGTTGTCGTGCCTTAGCCTTGTTTCCCCTTGCCGTGCCGTTCCTTCCGTTACCCTTGCCTTCCCCTGCTTTCCCTTGCCTTCCTTGCCTTCCGTTACTGTTTGCTTGCCTTCCGTGCATTGCCTAGCCTTGCGTTGTCGTTCCTTAGCCTTGCCTCGCCTGACCGTGCCTTGTCTTGCGGTACCGTTTGCTTGCCTTGCCCTGCATTGCCTAGCCGTGCGTTGTCGTGCATTAGCCTTGTCTTGCCTTACCGTGCCTTGCCTTGCGTTACCCTTTCCCTGCCTGGCCGTGCATTGCGTAGCCGTGCGTTGCCGTTCCTTAGCCTTGTTTCCCCTTGCCGTGCCTTGCCTTTTGTTACACTTGCCTTGCCTTGCTTTGCCTTGCCTTCCTTTCCTTCCGTTACTCTTTCCTTGCCTAGCCGTGCACTGCCTAGCCTTGCGTTGTCGTGCATTAGTCTTGTTTGCCCTTACCGTGCCGTTCCTTTCGTTACCATTGCCTTCCCCTGCTTTCCCTTGCCTTCCTTGCCTTCCGTTACTCTTTGCTTGCCTTCCGTGCATTGCCTAGCCTTTCGTTGTCGTGCCTTAGCCTTGCGTCGCCTGACCGTGCCTTGCCTTGCGTTACCCTTTCCTTGCCTTGGCGTGCATTGCCTAGCCGTGCGTTGTCGTGCATTTGCCTTGCCTTCCCTCACCGTGCCGGGCCTTGCGTTACCCTTTCCTTGCCTGGCCGTGCATTGCCTAGCCGTGCGTTGTCGTGCATTAGCCTTGTCTTGCCTTACCGTGCCTTGCCTTGCGTTACCCTTTCCTTGCCTTGCCGTGCATTGCCTAGCCGTGCGTTGTCGTGCATCAGCCTTGCGTTGCCTCACCGTTCCTTGCCTTGCGTTACCCTTTCCTTGCCGTGCCGTGCCTTGCCTAGCCGTGCGTTGCCGTGCCTTAGCCTTGTTTCCCCTTGCCGTGCCGTTCCTTCTGTTACCCTTGCCTTGCCTTGCTTTCCCTTGCCTTCCTTGCCTTCCGTTACTCTTTGCTTGCCTTCCCTGCATTGCCGAGCCTTGCGTTGTCGTGCATTCGCCTTGCTTCCCCAAACCGTGCCTTGCCTTGCGTTACCCTTTCCTTGCCTTGCCCTGCATTGCCTAGCCCTGTGTTGTCGTGCCTTAGCCTTGTTTCCCCTTACCGTGCCATTCATTTCGTTACCCTTGCCTTCCCCTGCTTTCCCTTGCATTCCTTGCCTTCCTTTGCTCTTTGCTTGCCTTCCGTGCATTGCCTAGCCTTGCGTTGTCGAGCCTTAGCCTTGCCTCGCCTGACCGTGCCTTGCCTTGAGTTACCCTTTCCTTGCCTTGCCGTGAATTGCCTAGCCGTGCGTTGTCGTGCATCAGCCTTGCCTTGCCTCACCGTGCCTTGCCTTGCGTTACCCTTTTCTTGCCTTGCAGTGCATTGCCTAGCCGTGCGTTGTCGTGCCTTAGCCTTGTTTCCCCTTGCCGTGCCTTGCCTTTTGTTACACTTGCCTTGCCTTGCTTTGCCTTGCCTTCCTTTCCTTCCGTTACCCTTTCCTTGCCTAGCCGTGCACTGCCTGGCCTTGCGTTGTCGTGCATTAGCCTTGCCTCCCAAACCGTGCCTTGCCTTGCGTTACCATTTCCTTGCCTTGCCCTGCATTGCCTAGCCCTGTGTTGTCGTGCCTTAGTCTTGTTTGCCCTTACCGTGCCGTTCCTTCCGTTACCCTTGCCTTCCCCTGCTTTCCCTAGCCTTCCTTGCCTTCCGTTACTCTTTGCTTGCCTTCCGTGCACTGCCTAGCCTTGCGTTGTCGTGCATTAGTCTTGTTTGCCCTTACAGTGCCGTTCCTTTCGTTACGCTTGCCTTCCCCTGCTTTCCCTTGCCTTCCTTGCCTTCCGTTACTCTTTGCTTGCCTTCCGTGCATTGCCTAGCCTTGCGTTGTCGTGCCTTAGCCTTGCCTCGCCTGACCGTGCCTTGCCTTGCGTTACCCTTTCCTTGCCTTGCCGTGCATTGCCTAGCCGTGCGTTGTCGTGCATCAGCCTTGCCTTGCCTCACCGTGCCTTGCCTTGCGTTACCCTTTCCTTGCCTTGCAGTGCATTGCCTAGCCGTGCGTTGTCGTGCCTTAGCCTTGTTTCCCCTTGCCGTGCCGTTCCTTCCGTTACCCTTGCCTTCCCCTGCTTTCCCTTGCCTTCCTTGCCTTCCGTTACTCTTTGCTTGCCTTCCGTGCATTGCCTAGCCTTGCGTTGTCGTGCCTTAGCCTTGCCTCGCCTGACCGTGCCTTGCCTTGCGTTACCCTTTCCTTGCCTTGCCGTGCATTGCCTAGCCGTGCGTTGTCGTGCATCAGCCTTGCCTTGCCTCACCGTGCCATGCCTTGCGTTACCCTTTCCTTACCTTGCCGTGCATTGCCTAGCCGTGCGTTGCCGTGCCTTAGCCTTGTTTCCCCTTGCATTGCCGTTCCTTCTGTTACCCTTGCCTTGCCTTGCTTTCCCTTGCCTTCCTTGCCTTCCGTTACTCTTTGCTTGCCTTCCCTGCATTGCCTAGCCTTGCGTTGTCGTGCATTCGCCTTGCCTCCCGAAACCGTGCCTTGCCTTTTGTTACACTTGCCTTGCCTTGCTTTGCCTTGCCTTCCTTTCCTTCCGTTACTCTTTCCTTGCCTAGCCGTGCACTGCCTAGCCTTGCGTTGTCGTGCATTAGCTTTGCCTCCCCAAACCGTGCCTTGCCTTGCCTTACCATTTCCTTGCCTTACCCTGCATTGCCTAGCCCTGTGTTGTCGTGCCTTAGTCTTGTTTGCCCTTACCGTGCCGTTCCTTTCGTTACCCTTGCCTTCCCCTGCTTTCCCTTGCCTTCCTTGACTTCCGTTACTCTTTGCTTGCCTTCCGTGCATTGCCTAGCCTTGCGTTGTCGTGCCTTAGCCTTGCCTCGCCTAACCGTGCCTTGCCTTGCTTTACCCTTTCGTTGCCTTGCCTTGCATTGCCTAGCCGTGCGTTGTCGTGCATTAGCCTTGCCTTACCTTACCGTGCCTTGCCTTGCGTTACCCTTTCCTTGCCTGGCCGTGCATTGCCTAGCTGTGCGTTGCCGTGCCTTAGCCTTTTTTCCCCTTGCCGTGCCGCTCCTTCCGTTACCCTTGCCTTGCCTTGCTTTCCCTTCCCTTCCTTGCCTTCCGTTACTCTTTGCTTGCCTTCCTTGCATTGCCTAGCCTTGCGTTGTCGTGCATTAGCCTTGCCTCCCCAAACCGTGCCTTGCCTTGCGTTACCCTTTCCTTGCCTTGCCCTGCATTGCCTAGCCCTGTGTTGTCGTGCCTTAGCCTTGTTTCCCCTTACCGTGCCGTTCCTTTCGTTACCCTTGCCTTCCCCTGCTTTCCCTTGCATTCCTTGCCTTCCGTTACTCTTTGCTTGCCTTCCGTGCACTGCCTAGCCTTGAGTTGTCGTGCCTTAGCCTTTTTTCACCTTGCCATAGCCTTGCTTGCGTTGCCTTGCTTTGCCTTGCATTCCTTGCCTTCCGTTACTCTTTGCTTGCCTTCCGTGCATTGCCTAGCCTTGCGTTTTCGTGCATTAGCCTTGTCTTGCCTTACCGTGCCTTGCCTTGCGTTACCCTTTCCTTGCCTGGCCGTGCATTGCCTAGCCGTGCGTTGCCGTTCCTTAGCCTTGTTTCCCCTTGCCGTGCCTTGCCTTTTGTTACACTTGCCTTGCCTTGCGTTGCCTTGCCTTCCATTCCTTCCGTTACTCTTTCCTTGCCTAGCCGTGCACTGCCTAGCCTTGCGTTGTCGTGCATTAGCCTTGCCTCCCGAAACCGTGCCTTGCCTTGCGTTACCATTTCCTTGCCTTACCCTGCATTGCCTAGCCCTGTGTTGTCGTGCCTTAGTCTTGTTTGCGCTTACCGTGCCGTTCCTTTCGTTACCCTTGCCTTCCCCTGCTTTCCCTAGCCTTCCTTGCCTTCCGTTACTCTGCTTGCCTTCCGTGCATTGCCTAGCCTTGCGCTGTCGTGCATTAGCCTTGCCTTGCCTCACAGTGCCTTGCCTTGCGTTACCTTTTCCTTGCCTGGCCGTGCATTGCCTAGCCGTGCATTGTCGTGCATTTGCCTTGCCTTCACTCACCGTGCCGGGCCTTGCGTTACCCTTTCCTTGCCTGGCCGTGCATTGCCTAGCCGTGCGTTGTCGTGCATTAGCCTTGTCTTGCCTTACCGTGCCTTGCCTTGCGTTACCCTTTCCTTGCCTTGCCGTGCATTGCCTAGCCGTGCGTTGTCGTGCATCAGCCTTGCCTTGCCTCACCGTGCCTTGCCTTGCGTTACCCTTTCCTTGCCGTGCCGTGCCTTGCCTAGCCGTGCGTTGCCGTGCCTTAGCCTTGTTTCCTCTTGCCGTGCCTTTCCTTCTGTTACCCTTGCCTTGCCTTGCTTTCCCTTGCCTTCCTTGCCTTCCGTTACTCTTTGCTTGCCTTCCCTGCATTGCCGAGCCTTGCTTTGTCGTGCATTCGCCTTGCCTCCCCAAACCGTGCCTTGCCTTGCGTTACCCTTTCCTTGCCTTGCCCTGCATTGCCTAGCCCTGTGTTGTCGTGCCTTAGCCTTGTTTCCCCTTACCGTGCCATTCATTTCGTTACCCTTGCCTTCCCCTGCTTTCCCTTGCATTCCTTGCCTTCCTTTACTCTTTGCTTGCCTTCCGTGCATTGCCTAGCCTTGCGTTGTCGTGCCTTAGCCTTGCCTCGCCTGACCGTGCCTTGCCTTGAGTTACCCTTTCCTTGCCTTGCCGTGAATTGCCTAGCCGTGCGTTGTCGTGCATCAGCCTTGCCTTGCCTCACCGTGCCTTGCCTTGCGTTACCCTTTCCTTGCCTTGCAGTGCATTGCCTAGCCGTGCGTTGTCGTGCCTTAGCCTTGTTTCCCCTTGCCGTGCCTTGCCTTTTGTTACACTTGCCTTGCCTTGCTTTGCCTTGCCTTCCTTTCCTTCCGTTACCCTTTCCTTGCCTAGCCGTGCACTGCCTGGCCTTGCGTTGTCGTGCATTAGCCTTGCCTCCCAAACCGTGCCTTGCCTTGCGTTACCATTTCCTTGCCTTGCCCTGCATTGCCTAGCCCTGTGTTGTCGTGCCTTAGTCTTGTTTGCCCTTAACGTGCCGTTCCTTCCGTTACCCTTGCCTTCCCCTGCTTTCCCTAGCCTTCCTTGCCTTCCGTTACTCTTTGCTTGCCTTCCGTGCACTGCCTAGCCTTGCGTTGTCGTGCATTACTCTTGTTTGCCCTTACAGTGCAGTTCCTTTCGTTACCCTTGCCTTCCCCTGCTTTCCCTTGCCTTCCTTGCCTTCCGTTACTCTTTGCTTGCCTTCCGTGCATTGCCTAGCCTTGCGTTGTCGTGCCTTAGCCTTGCCTCGCCTGACCGTGCCTTGCCTTGCGTTACCCTTTCCTTGCCTTGCTGTGCATTGCCTAGCCGTGCGTTGTCGTGCATCAGCCTTGCCTTGCCTCACCGTGCCTTGCCTTGCGTTACCCTTACCTTTCCTTGCCCTGCATTGCCTAGCCCTGTGTTGTCGTGCCTTAGCCTTGTTTCCCCTTACCGCGCCGTTCCTTTCGTTACCCTTGCCTTCCCCTGCTTTCCCTTGCATTCCTTGCCTTCCGTTACTCTTTGCTTGCGTTCCGTGCACTGCCTAGCCTTGCGTTGTCGTGCCTTCGCCTTTTTTCACCTTGCCATAGCCTTGCTTGCGTTGCCTTGCTTTGCCTTGCATTCCTTGCCTTCCGTTACTCTTTGCTTGCCTTCCGTGCATTGCCTAGCCTTGCGTTGTCGTGCCTTAGCCTTGCCTCGCCTAACCGTGCCTTGCGTTGCGTTACCCTTTACTTGCCTTGCCGTGCATTGCCTAGCCGTGCGTTGTCGTGCATTAGCCTTGCCTTGCCTTACCGTGCCTTGCCTGGCGTTACTCTTTCCTTGCCTTGCCGTGCATTGCCTAGCCGTGCGTTATCGTGCCTTAGCCTTGTTTCCCCTTGCCGTGCCGTGCCTTTTGTTACACTTGCCTTGCCTGGCTTTGCCTTTCCTTCCTTTCCTTCCGTTACTCTTTCCTTGCCTTGCCGTGCACTGCCTAGCGTTGCGTTGTCGTGCATTAGCCTTGCCTTGCCTGACCGTGCCTTTTCTGGCGTTACCCTTTCCTTGCCTTGCCGTGCATTGCCTAGCCGTGCGTTGTCGTGCCTTAGCCTTGTTTCCCCTTGCCGTGCCGTTCCTTCCGTTACCCTTGCCTTTCCTTGCTTTCGCTTGCCTTCCTTCGTTTCCGTTACTCTTTGCTTGCCTTCCGTGCGTTGCCTAGCCTTGCGTTGTCGTGCATTAGCCTTGCCTTGCCTCACCGTGCCTTGCCTCGCGTTACCATTTCCTTGGTTGGCCGTGCATTGCTTAGCCGTGCGTTGTCGTGCCTTAGCCTTGTTTCACCTTGCCATAGCCTTGCTTGCTTTGCCTTGCTTTGCCTTGCCTTCCGTTACTCTTTGCTTGCCTTCCGTGCATTGCCTAGCCTTGCGCTGTCGTGCCTTAGCCTTTTTTCACCTTGCCATAGCCTTGCTTGCGTTGCCTTCCTTTCCCTTGCCTTCCTTTCCTTCCGTTACTCTTTCCCTGTCAAGCCGTGCACTGCCTAGCCTTGCGTTGTCGTGCCTTAGCCTTGCCTCGCCTAACCGTGCCATGCCTTCCGTTACACTTTGCTTGCCTTCCGTGCATTGCCTAGCCTTGCGTTGTCGTGCCTTAGCCTTGCCTCGCCTGACCGTGCCTTGCCTTGCGTTACCCTTTCCTTGCCTTGCCGTGCATTGCCTAGCCGTGCGTTGTCGTGCATCAGCCTTGCCTTGCCTCACCGTGCCTTGCCTTGCGTTACCCTTTCCTTGCCTTGCAGTGCATTGCCTAGCCGTGCGTTGTCGTGCCTTAGCCTTGTTTCCCCTTGCCGTGCCGTTCCTTCCGTTACCCTTGCCTTCCCCTGCTTTCCCTTGCCTTCCTTGCCTTCCGTTACTCTTTGCTTGCCTTCCGTGCATTGCCTAGCCTTGCGTTGTCGTGCCTTAGCCTTGCCTCGCCTGACCGTGCCTTGCCTTGCGTTACCCTTTCCTTGCCTTGCCGTGCATTGCCTAGCCGTGCGTTGTCGTGCATCAGCCTTGCCTTGCCTCACCGTGCCATGCCTTGCGTTACCCTTTCCTTGCCTTGCCGTGCATTGCCTAGCCGTGCGTTGCCGTGCCTTAGCCTTGTTTCCCCTTGCATTGCCGTTCCTTCTGTTACCCTTGCCTTGCCTTGCTTTCCCTTGCCTTCCTTGTCTTCCGTTACACTTTGCTTGCCTTCCCTGCATTGCCTAGCCTTGCGTTGTCGTGCATTCGCCTTGCCTCCTCAAACCGTGCCTTGCCTTTTGTTACACTTGCCTTGCCTTGCTTTGCCTTGCCTTCCTTTCCTTCCGTTACTCTTTCCTTGCCTAGCCGTGCACTGCCTAGCCTTGCGTTGTCGTGCATTAGCTTTGCCTCCCCAAACCGTGCCTTGCCTTGCCTTACCATTTCCTTGCCTTGCCCTGCATTGCCTAGCCCTGTGTTGTCGTGCCTTAGTCTTGTTTGCCCTTACCGTGCCGTTCCTTTCGTTACCCTTGCCTTCCCCTGCTTTCCCTTGCCTTCCTTGACTTCCGTTACTCTTTGCTTGCCTTCCGTGCATTGCCTAGCCTTGCGTTGTCGTGCCTTAGCCTTGCCTCGCCTAACCGTGCCTTGCCTTGCTTTACCCTTTCGTTGCCTTGCCTTGCATTGCCTAGCCGTGCGTTGTCGTGCATTAGCCTTGCCTTACCTTACCGTGCCTTGCCTTGCGTTACCCTTTCCTTGCCTGGCCGTGCATTGCCTAGCTGTGCGTTGCCGTGCCTTAGCCTTTTTTCCCCTTGCCGTGCCGCTCCTTCCGTTACCCTTGCCTTGCCTTGCTTTCCCTTCCCTTCCTTGCCTTCCGTTACTCTTTGCTTGCCTTCCGTGCATTGCCTAGCCTTGCGTTGTCGTGCATTAGCCTTGCCTCCCCAAACCGTGCCTTGCCTTGCGTTACCCTTTCCTTGCCTTGCCCTGCATTGCCTAGCCCTGTGTTGTCGTGCCTTAGCCTTGTTTCCCCTTACCGTGCCATTCATTTCGTTACCCTTGCCTTCCCCTGCTTTCCCTTGCATTCCTTGCCTTCCTTTACTCTTTGCTTGCCTTCCGTGCATTGCCTAGCCTTGCGTTGTCGTGCCTTAGCCTTGCCTCGCCTGACCGTGCCTTGCCTTGAGTTACCCTTTCCTTGCCTTGCCGTGCATTGCCTAGCCGTGCGTTGTCGTGCATCAGCCTTGCCTTGCCTCACCGTGCCTTGCCTTGCGTTACCCTTTCCTTGCCTTGCAGTGCATTGCCTAGCCGTGCGTTGTCGTGCCTTAGCCTTGTTTCCCCTTGCCGTGCCTTGCCTTTTGTTACACTTGCCTTGCCTTGCTTTGCCTTGCCTTCCTTTCCTTCCGTTACCCTTTCCTTGCCTAGCCGTGCACTGCCTGGCCTTGCGTTGTCGTGCATTAGCCTTGCCTCCCAAACCGTGCCTTGCCTTGCGTTACCATTTCCTTGCCTTGCCCTGCATTGCCTAGCCCTGTGTTGTCGTGCCTTAGTCTTGTTTGCCCTTAACGTGCCGTTCCTTCCGTTACCCTTGCCTTCCCCTGCTTTCCCTAGCCTTCCTTGCCTTCCGTTACTCTTTGCTTGCCTTCCGTGCACTGCCTAGCCTTGCGTTGTCGTGCATTACTCTTGTTTGCCCTTACAGTGCCGTTCCTTTCGTTACCCTTGCCTTCCCCTGCTTTCCCTTGCCTTCCTTGCCTTCCGTTACTCTTTGCTTGCCTTCCGTGCATTGCCTAGCCTTGCGTTGTCGTGCCTTAGCCTTGCCTCGCCTGACCGTGCCTTGCCTTGCGTTACCCTTTCCTTGCCTTGCTGTGCATTGCCTAGCCGTGCGTTGTCGTGCATCAGCCTTGCCTTGCCTCACGTGCCTTGCCTTGCGTTACCCTTACCTTGCCTTGCCCTGCATTACCTAGCCCTGTGTTGTCGTGCCTTAGCCTTGTTTCCCCTTACCGTGCCGTTCCTTTCGTTACCCTTGCCTTCCCCTGCTTTCCCTTGCATTCCTTGCCTTCCGTTACTCTTTGCTTGCGTTCCGTGCACTGCCTAGCCTTGCGTTGTCGTGCCTTCGCCTTTTTTCACCTTGCCATAGCCTTGCTTGCGTTGCCTTGCTTTGCCTTGCATTCCTTGCCTTCCGTTACTCTTTGCTTGCCTTCCGTGCATTGCCTAGCCTTGCGTTGTCGTGCCTTAGCCTTGCCTCGCCTAACCGTGCCTTGCGTTGCGTTACCCTTTACTTGCCTTGCCGTGCATTGCCTAGCCGTGCGTTGTCGTGCATTAGCCTTGCCTTGCCTTACCGTGCCTTGCCTGGCGTTACTCTTTCCTTGCCTTGCCGTGCATTGCCTAGCCGTGCGTTATCGTGCCTTAGCCTTGTTTCCCCTTGCCGTGCCGTGCCTTTTGTTACACTTGCCTTGCCTGGCTTTGCCTTTCCTTCCTTTCCTTCCGTTACTCTTTCCTTGCCTTGCCGTGCACTGCCTAGCGTTGCGTTGTCGTGCATTAGCCTTGCCTTGCCTGACCGTGCCTTTTCTGGCGTTACCCTTTCCTTGCCTTGCCGTGCATTGCCTAGCCGTGCGTTGTCGTGCCTTAGCCTTGTTTCCCCTTGCCGTGCCGTTCCTTCCGTTACCCTTGCCTTTCCTTGCTTTCGCTTGCCTTCCTTCGTTTCCGTTACTCTTTGAGGGCCTTCCGTGCGTTGCCTAGCCTTGCGTTGTCGTGCATTAGCCTTGCCTTGCCTCACCGTGCCTTGCCTCGCGTTACCATTTCCTTGGTTGGCCGTGCATTGCCTAGCCGTGCGTTGTCGTGCCTTAGCCTTGTTTCACCTTGCCATAGCCTTGCTTGCTTTGCCTTGCTTTGCCTTGCCTTCCGTTACTCTTTGCTTGCCTTCCGTGCATTGCCTAGCCTTGCGCTGTCGTGCCTTAGCCTTTTTTCACCTTGCCATAGCCTTGCTTGCGTTGCCTTCCTTTCCCTTGCCTTCCTTTCCTTCCGTTACTCTTTCCCTGTCAAGCCGTGCACTGCCTAGCCTTGCGTTGTCGTGCCTTAGCCTTGCCTCGCCTAACCGTGCCATGCCTTGCGTTACCCTTTAGTTGCCTTGCCGTGCATTGCCTAGCCGTGCGTTGTCGTGCATTAGCCTTGCCTTGCCTTACCGTGCCTTGTCTTGAGTTACCCTTTACTTGCCTTGCCGTGAATTGCATAGCCGTGCGTTGTCGTGCATCAGCCTTGCCTTGCCTCACCGTGCCTTGCCTTGCGTTACCCTTTCCTTGCCTTGCAGTGCATTGCCTAGCCGTGCGTTGTCGTGCCTTAGCCTTGTTTCCCCTTGCCGTGCCGTTCCTTCCGTTACCCTTGCCTTCCCCTGCTTTCCCTTGCCTTCCTTGCCTTCCGTTACTGTTTGCTTGCCTTCCGTGCATTGCCTAGCCTTGCGTTGTCGTTCCTTAGCCTTGCCTCGCCTGACCGTGCCTTGTCTTGCGGTACCGTTTGCTTGCCTTGCCCTGCATTGCCTAGCCGTGCGTTGTCGTGCATTAGCCTTGTCTTGCCTTACCGTGCCTTGCCTTGCGTTACACTTTCCTTGCCTGGCCGTGCATTGCGTAGCCGTGCGTTGCCGTTCCTTAGCCTTGTTTCCCCTTGCCGTGCCTTGCCTTTTGTTACACTTGCCTTGCCTTGCTTTGCCTTGCCTTCCTTTCCTTCCGTTACTCTTTCCTTGCCTAGCCGTGCACTGCCTAGCCTTGCGTTGTCGTGCATTAGTCTTGTTTGCCCTTACCGTGCCGTTCCTTTCGTTACCATTGCCTTCCCCTGCTTTCCCTTGCCTTCCTTGCCTTCCGTTACTCTTTGCTTGCCTTCCCTGCATTGCCGAGCCTTGCGTTGTCGTGCATTCGCCTTGCTTCCCCAAACCGTGCCTTGCCTTGCGTTACCCTTTCCTTGCCTTGCCCTGCATTGCCTAGCCCTGTGTTGTCGTGCCTTAGCCTTGTTTCCCCTTACCGTGCCATTCATTTCGTTACCCTTGCCTTCCCCTGCTTTCCCTTGCATTCCTTGCCTTCCTTTGCTCTTTGCTTGCCTTCCGTGCATTGCCTAGCCTTGCGTTGTCGAGCCTTAGCCTTGCCTCGCCTGACCGTGCCTTGCCTTGAGTTACCCTTTCCTTGCCTTGCCGTGAATTGCCTAGCCGTGCGTTGTCGTGCATCAGCCTTGCCTTGCCTCACCGTGCCTTGCCTTGCGTTACCCTTTTCTTGCCTTGCAGTGCATTGCCTAGCCGTGCGTTGTCGTGCCTTAGCCTTGTTTCCCCTTGCCGTGCCTTGCCTTTTGTTACACTTGCCTTGCCTTGCTTTGCCTTGCCTTCCTTTCCTTCCGTTACCCTTTCCTTGCCTAGCCGTGCACTGCCTGGCCTTGCGTTGTCGTGCATTAGCCTTGCCTCCCAAACCGTGCCTTGCCTTGCGTTACCATTTCCTTGCCTTGCCCTGCATTGCCTAGCCCTGTGTTGTCGTGCCTTAGTCTTGTTTGCCCTTACCGTGCCGTTCCTTCCGTTACCCTTGCCTTCCCCTGCTTTCCCTAGCCTTCCTTGCCTTCCGTTACTCTTTGCTTGCCTTCCGTGCACTGCCTAGCCTTGCGTTGTCGTGCATTAGTCTTGTTTGCCCTTACAGTGCCGTTCCTTTCGTTACGCTTGCCTTCCCCTGCTTTCCCTTGCCTTCCTTGCCTTCCGTTACTCTTTGCTTGCCTTCCGTGCATTGCCTAGCCTTGCGTTGTCGTGCCTTAGCCTTGCCTCGCCTGACCGTGCCTTGCCTTGCGTTACCCTTTACTTGCCTTGCCGTGCATTGCCTAGCCTTGCGTTGTCGTGCATCAGCCTTGCCTTGCCTCACCGTGCCTTGCCTTGCGTTACCCTTTCCTTGCCTTGCAGTGCATTGCCTAGCCGTGCGTTGTCGTGCCTTAGCCTTGTTTCCCCTTGCCGTGCCGTTCCTTCCGTTACCCTTGCCTTCCCCTGCTTTCCCTTGCCTTCCTTGCCTTCCGTTACTCTTTGCTTGCCTTCCGTGCATTGCCTAGCCTTGCGTTGTCGTGCCTTAGCCTTGCCTCGCCTGACCGTGCCTTGCCTTGCGTTACCCTTTCCTTGCCTTGCCGTGCATTGCCTAGCCGTGCGTTGTCGTGCATCAGCCTTGCCTTGCCTCACCGTGCCATGCCTTGCGTTACCCTTTCCTTGCCTTGCCGTGCATTGCCTAGCCGTGCGTTGCCGTGCCTTAGCCTTGTTTCCCCTTGCATTGCCGTTCCTTCTGTTACCCTTGCCTTGCCTTGCTTTCCCTTGCCTTCCTTGCCTTCCGTTACCCTTTGCTTGCCTTCCCTGCATTGCCTAGCCTTGCGTTGTCGTGCATTCGCCTTGCCTCCCGAAACCGTGCCTTGCCTTTTGTTACACTTGCCTTGCCTTGCTTTGCCTTGCCTTCCTTTCCTTCCGTTACTCTTTCCTTGCCTAGCCGTGCACTGCCTAGCCTTGCGTTGTCGTGCATTAGCTTTGCCTCCCCAAACCGTGCCTTGCCTTGCCTTACCATTTCCTTGCCTTGCCCTGCATTGCCTAGCCCTGTGTTGTCGTGCCTTAGTCTTGTTTGCCCTTACCGTGCCGTTCCTTTCGTTACCCTTGCCTTCCCCTGCTTTCCCTTGCCTTCCTTGACTTCCGTTACTCTTTGCTTCCCTTCCGTGCATTGCCTAGCCGTGCGTTGTCGTGCATTAGCCTTGCCTTACCTTACCGTGCCTTGCCTTGCGTTACCCTTTCCTTGCCTGGCCGTGCATTGCCTAGCTGTGCGTTGCCGTGCCTTAGCCTTGTTTCCCCTTGCCGTTCCGCTCCTTCCGTTACCCTTGCCTTGCCTTGCTTTCCCTTCCCTTCCTTGCCTTCCGTTACTCTTTGCTTGCCTTCCGTGCATTGCCTAGCCTTGCGTTGTCGTGCATTAGCCTTGCCTCCCCAAACCGTGCCTTGCCTTGCGTTACCCTTTCCTTGCCTTGCCGTGCATTGCCTAGCCCTGTGTTGTCGTGCCTTAGCCTTGTTTCCCCTTACCGTGCCGTTCCTTTCGTTACCCTTGCCTTCCCCTGCTTTCCCTTGCATTCCTTGCCTTCCGTTACTCTTTGCTTGCCTTCCGTGCACTGCCTAGCCTTGAGTTGTCGTGCATTAGCCTTACCTTGCCATAGCCTTGCTTGCGTTGCCTTGCTTTGCCTTGCATTCCTTGCCTTCCGTTACTCTTTGCTTGCCTTCCGTGCATTGCCTAGCCTTGCGTTTTCGTGCATTAGCCTTGTCTTGCCTTACCGTGCCTTGCCTTGCGTTACCCTTTCCTTGCCTGGCCGTGCATTGCCTAGCCGTGCGTTGCCGTTCCTTAGCCTTGTTTCCCCTTGCCGTGCCTTGCCTTTTGTTACACTTGCCTTGCCTTGCGTTGCCTTGCCTTCCATTCCTTCCGTTACTCTTTCCTTGCCTAGCCGTGCACTGCCTAGCCTTGCGTTGTCGTGCATTAGCCTTGCCTCCCGAAACCGTGCCTTGCCTTGCGTTACCATTTCCTTGCCTTACCCTGCATTGCCTAGCCCTGTGTTGTCGTGCCTTAGTCTTGTTTGCGCTTACCGTGCCGTTCCTTTCGTTACCCTTGCCTTCCCCTGCTTTCCCTAGCCTTCCTTGCCTTCCGTTACTCTGCTTGCCTTCCGTGCATTGCCTAGCCTTGCGCTGTCGTGCATTAGCCTTGCCTTGCCTCACAGTGCCTTGCCTTGCGTTACCTTTTCCTTGCCTGGCCGTGCATTGCCTAGCCGTGCATTGTCGTGCATTTGCCTTGCCTTCACTCACCGTGCCGGGCCTTGCGTTACCCTTTCCTTGCCTGGCCGTGCATTGCCTAGCCGTGCGTTGTCGTGCATTAGCCTTGTCTTGCCTTACCGTGCCTTGCCTTGCGTTACCCTTTCCTTGCCTTGCCGTGCATTGCCTAGCCGTGCGTTGTCGTGCATCAGCCTTGCCTTGCCTCACCGTGCCTTGCCTTGCGTTACCCTTTCCTTGCCGTGCCGTGCCTTGCCTAGCCGTGCGTTGCCGTGCCTTAGCCTTGTTTCCTCTTGCCGTGCCTTTCCTTCTGTTACCCTTGCCTTGCCTTGCTTTCCCTTGCCTTCCTTGCCTTCCGTTACTCTTTGCTTGCCTTCCCTGCATTGCCGAGCCTTGCTTTGTCGTGCATTCGCCTTGCCTCCCCAAACCGTGCCTTGCCTTGCGTTACCCTTTCCTTGCCTTGCCCTGCATTGCCTAGCCCTGTGTTGTCGTGCCTTAGCCTTGTTTCCCCTTACCGTGCCATTCATTTCGTTACCCTTGCCTTCCCCTGCTTTCCCTTGCATTCCTTGCCTTCCTTTACTCTTTGCTTGCCTTCCGTGCATTGCCTAGCCTTGCGTTGTCGTGCCTTAGCCTTGCCTCGCCTGACCGTGCCTTGCCTTGAGTTACCCTTTCCTTGCCTTGCCGTGAATTGCCTAGCCGTGCGTTGTCGTGCATCAGCCTTGCCTTGCCTCACCGTGCCTTGCCTTGCGTTACCCTTTCCTTGCCTTGCAGTGCATTGCCTAGCCGTGCGTTGTCGTGCCTTAGCCTTGTTTCCCCTTGCCGTGCCTTGCCTTTTGTTACACTTGCCTTGCCTTGCTTTGCCTTGCCTTCCTTTCCTTCCGTTACCCTTTCCTTGCCTAGCCGTGCACTGCCTGGCCTTGCGTTGTCGTGCATTAGCCTTGCCTCCCAAACCGTGCCTTGCCTTGCGTTACCATTTCCTTGCCTTGCCCTGCATTGCCTAGGCCTGTGTTGTCGTGCCTTAGTCTTGTTTGCCCTTACCGTGCCGTTCCTTCCGTTACCCTTGCCTTCCCCTGTTTCCCTAGCCTTCCTTGCCTTCCGTTACTCTTTGCTTGCCTTCCGTGCACTGCCTAGCCTTGCGTTGTCGTGCATTAGTCTTGTTTGCCCTTACAGTGCCGTTCCTTTCGTTACCCTTGCCTTCCCCTGCTTTCCCTTGCCTTCCTTGCCTTCCGTTACTCTTTGCTTGCCTTCCGTGCATTGCCTAGCCTTGCGTTGTCGTGCCTTAGCCTTGCCTCGCCTGACCGTGCCTTGCCTTGCGTTACCCTTTCCTTGCCTTGCCGTGCATTGCCTAGCCGTGCGTTGTCGTGCATCAGCATTGCCTTGCCTCACCGGGCCATGCCTTGCGTTATCCTTTCCTTGCCTTGCCGTGCATTGCCTAGCCGTGCGTTGCCGTGCCTTAGCCTTGTTTCCCCTTGCATTGCCGTTCCTTCTGTTACCCTTGCCTTGCCTTGCTTTCCCTTGCCTTCCTTGCCTTACGTTACTCTTTGCTTGCCTTCCCGGCATTGCCTAGCCTTGCGTTGTCGTGCATTAGCCTTGCCTCCCCAAACCGTGCCTTGCCTTGCGTTACCCTTACCTTGCCTTGCCCTGCATTGCCTAGCCCTGTGTTGTCGTGCCTTAGCCTTGTTTCCCCTTACCGTGCCGTTCCTTTCGTTACCCTTGCCTTCCCCTTCTTTCCCTTGCATTCCTTGCCTTCCGTTACTCTTTGCTTGCGTTCCGTGCACTGCCTAGCCTTGCGTTGTCGTGCCTTCGCCTTTTTTCACCTTGCCATAGCCTTGCTTGCGTTGCCTTGCTTTGCCTTGCATTCCTTCCCTTCCGTTACTCTTTGCTTGCCTTCCGTGCATTGCCTAGCCTTGCGTTGTCGTGCCTTAGCCTTGCCTCGCCTAACCGTGCCTTGCGTTGCGTTACCCTTTCCTTGCCTTGCCGTGCATTGCCTTGCCTTGCGTTGTCGTGCTGTCGTGCGATTAGCCTTGCCTTGCCTTACCGTGCCTTGCCTGGCGTTACTCTTTCCTTGCCTTGCCGTGCATTGCCTAGCCGTGCGTTATCGTGCCTTAGCCTTGTTTCCCCTTGCCGTGCCGTGCCTTTTGTTACACTTGCCTTGCCTGGCTTTGCCTTACCGTGCCTTGCCTGGCGTTACTCTTTCCTTGCCTTGCCGTGCACTGCCTAACGTTGCGTTGTCGTGCATTATCCTTGCCTTGCCTGACCGTGCCTTTTCTGGCGTTACCCTTTCCTTGCCTTGCCGTGCATTGCCTAGCCGTGCGTTGTCGTGCCTTAGCCTTGTTTCCCCTTGCCGTGCCGTTCCTTCCGTTACCCTTGCCTTCCCCTGCTTCCCCTAGTCTTCCTTGCCTTCCGTTACTCTTTGCTTGCCTTCCGTTCATTGCCTAGCAGTGCGTTGTCGTGCCTTAGCCTTGTTTCCCCTTGCCGTGCCGTTCCTTACGTTACCCTTGCCTTGCCTTGCTTTCCCTTGCCTTCTTTGGTTTCCGTTACTCTTTGCTTGCCTTCCGTGCATTGCCTAGCCTTGCGCTGTCGTGCATTAGCCTTGCCTTGCCTCACAGTGCCTTGCCTTGCGTTACCTTTTCCTTGGCTTGCCGTGCATTGCCTAACCGTGCGTTGTGGTGCCTTAGCCTTGTTTCACCTTGCCATAGCCTTGCTTGCTTTGCCTTGCTTTGCCTTGCCTTCCTTCCATTCCGTTACTCTTTGCTTGCCTTCCGTGCATTGCCTAGCCTTGCGTTGTCGTGCCTTAGCCTTTTTTCACCTTGCCATAGCCTTGCTTGCGTTGCCTTGCTTTGCCTTGCATTCCTTGCACTCCGTTACTCTTTGCTTGCCTTCCGTGCATTGCCTAGCCTTGCGTTGTCGTGCCTTAGCCTTGCCTCGCCTAACCGTGCCTTGCCTTGCGTTACCCTTTCGTTGCCTTGCCGTGCATTGCCTAGCCGTGCGTTGTCGTGCATTAGCCTTGCCTTGCCTTACCGTGCCTTGTCTTGAGTTACCCTTTACTTGCCTTGCCGTGAATTGCATAGCCGTGCGTTGTCGTGCCTTAGCCTTTTTTCACCTTGCCATAGCCTTGCTTGTGTTGCCTTGCTTTGCCTTGCATTCCTTGCACTCCGTTACTCTTTGCTTGCCTTCCGTGCATTGCCTAGCCTTGCGTTGTCGTGCCTTAGCCTTGCCTCGCCTAACCGTGCCTTGCCTTGCGTTACCCTTTCCTTGCCTTGCAGTGCATTGCCTAGCCGTGCGTTGTCGTGCCTTAGCCTTGTTTCCCCTTGCCGTGCCGTTCCTTCCGTTACCCTTGCCTTGCCTTGCTTTCCCTTGCCTTCCTTGACTTGCGTTACTCTTTGCTTGCCTTCCGTGCATTGCCTAGCCTTGCGTTGTCGTTCCTTAGCCTTGCCTCGCCTGACCGTGCCTTGTCTTGCGGTACCCTTTGCTTGCCTTGCCGTGCATTGCCTAGCCGTGCGTTGTCGTGCATTAGCCTTGTCTTGCCTTACCGTGCCTTGCCTTGCGTTACCCTTTCCTTGCCTGGCCGTGCATTGCGTAGCCGTGCGTTGCCGTTCCTTAGCCTTGTTTCCCCTTGCCGTGCCTTGCCTTTTGTTACACTTGCCTTGCCTTGCTTTGCCTTGCCTTCCTTTCCTTCCGTTACTCTTTCCTTGCCTAGCCGTGCACTGCCTAGCCTTGCGTTGTCGTGCATTAGTCTTGTTTGCCCTTACCGTGCCGTTCCTTTCGTTACCATTGCCTTCCCCTGCTTTCCCTTGCCTTCCTTGCCTTCCGTTACTCTTTGCTTGCCTTCCGTGCATTGCCTAGCCTTGCGTTGTCGTGCCTTAGCCTTGCGTCGCCTGACCGTGCCTTGCCTTGCGTTACCCTTTCCTTGCCTTGCCGTGCATTGCCTAGCCGTGCGTTGTCGTGCATTTGCCTTGCCTTCCCTCACCGTGCCGGGCCTTGCGTTACCCTTTCCTTGCCTGGCCGTGCATTGCCTAGCCGTGCGTTGTCGTGCATTAGCCTTGTCTTGCCTTACCGTGCCTTGCCTTGCGTTACCCTTTCCTTGCCTTGCCGTGCATTGCCTAGCCGTGCGTTGTCGTGCATCAGCCTTGCGTTGCCTCACCGTGCCTTGCCTTGCGTTACCCTTTCCTTGCCGTGCCGTGCCTTGCCTAGCCGTGCGTTGCCGTGCCTTAGCCTTGTTTCCCCTTGCCGTGCCGTTCCTTCTGTTACCCTTGCCTTGCCTTCCTTTCCCTTGCCTTCCTTGCCTTCCGTTACTCTTTGCTTGCCTTCCCTGCATTGCCGAGCCTTGCGTTGTCGTGCATTCGCCTTGCCTCCCCAAACCGTGCCTTGCCTTGCGTTACCCTTTCCTTGCCTATCCCTGCATTGCCTAGCCCTGTGTTGTCGTGCCTTAGCCTTGTTTCCCCTTACCGTGCCGTTCATTTCGTTACCCTTGCCTTCCCCTGCTTTCCCTTGCATTCCTTGCCTTCCTTTACTCTTTGCTTGCCTTCCGTGCATTGCCTAGCCTTGCGTTGTCGTGCCTTAGCCTTGCCTCGCCTGACCGTGCCTTGCCTTGAGTTACCTTTTCCTTGCCTTGCCATGAATTGCCTAGCCGTGCATTGTCGTGCATCAGCCTTGCCTTGCCTCACCGTGCCTTGCCTTGCTTTACCCTTTCCTTGCCTTGCAGTGCATTGCCTAGCCGTGCGTTGTCGTGCCTTAGCCTTGTTTCCCCTTGCCGTGCCTTGCCTTTTGTTACACTTGCCTTGCCTTGCTTTGCCTTGCCTTCCTTTCCTTCCGTTACCCTTTCCTTGCCTAGCCGTGCACTGCCTGGCCTTGCGTTGTCGTGCATTAGCCTTGCCTCCCAAACCGTGCCTTGCCTTGCGTTACCATTTCCTTGCCTTGCCCTGCATTGCCTAGCCCTGTGTTGTCGTGCCTTAGTCTTGTTTGCCCTTACCGTGCCGTTACTTCCGTTACCCTTGCCTTCCCCTGCTTTCCCTAGCCTTCCTTGCCTTCCGTTACTCTTTGCTTGCCTTCCGTGCACTGCCTAGCCTTGCGTTGTCGTGCATTAGTCTTGTTTGCCCTTACAGTGCCGTTCCTTTCGTTACCCTTGCCTTCCCCTGCTTTCCCTTGCCTTCCTTGCCTTCCGTTACTCTTTGCTTGCCTTCCGTGCATTGCCTAGCCTTGCGTTGTCGTGCCTTAGCCTTGCCTCGCCTGATCGTGCCTTGCCTTGCGTTACCCTTTCCTTGCCTTGCCGTGCATTGCCTAGCCGTGCGTTGTCGTGCATCAGCCTTGCCTTGCCTCACCGTGCCATGCCTTGCGTTACCCTTTCCTTGCCTTGCCGTGCATTGCCTAGCCGTGCGTTGCCGTGCCTTAGCCTTGTTTCCCCTTGCATTGCCGTTCCTTCTGTTACCCTTGCCTTGCCTTGCTTTCCCTTGCCTTCCTTGCCTTCCGTTACTCTTTGCTTGCCTTCCCTGCATTGCCTAGCCTTGCGTTGTCGTGCATTCGCCTTGCCTCCCGAAACCGTGCCTTGCCTTTTGTTACACTTGCCTTGCCTTGCTTTGCCTTGCCTTCCTTTCCTTCCGTTACTCTTTCCTTGCCTAGCCGTGCACTGCCTAGCCTTGCGTTGTCGTGCATTAGCTTTGCCTCCCCAAACCGTGCCTTGCCTTGCGTTACCATTTCCTTGCCTTGCCCTGCATTGCCTAGCCCTGTGTTGTCGTGCCTTAGTCTTGTTTGCCCTTACCGTGCCGTTCCTTTCGTTACCCTTGCCTTCCCCTGCTTTCCCTTGCCTTCCTTGCCTTCCGTTACTCTTTGCTTGCCTTCCGTGCATTGCCTAGCCTTGCCTTGTCGTGCCTTAGCCTTGCCTCGCCTAACCGTGCCTTGCCTTGCGTTACCCTTTCGTTGCCTTGCCTTGCATTGCCTAGCCGTGCGTTGTCGTGCATTAGCCTTGCCTTGCCTTACCGTGCCTTGCCTTGCGTTACCCTTTCCTTGCCTGGCCGTGCATTGCCTAGCCGTGCGTTGCCGTGCCTTAGCCTTTTTTCCCCTTGCCGTGCCGCTCCTTCCGTTACCCTTGCCTTGCCTTGCTTTCCCTTGCCTTCCTTGCCTTCCGTTACTCTTTGCTTGCCTTCCGTGCATTGCCTAGCCTTGCGTTGTCGTTCATTAGCCTTGCCTCCCCAAACCGGGCCTTGCCTTGCGTTACCCTTACCTTGCCTTGCCCTGCATTGCCTAGCCCTGTGTTGTCGTGCCTTAGTCTTGTTTCCCCTTACCGTGCCGTTCCTTTCGTTACCCTTCCCTTCCCCTGCTTTCCCTTGCATTCCTTGCCTTCCGTTACTCTTTTCTTGCCTTCCGTGCACTGCCTAGCCTTGCGTTGTCGTGCCTTAGCCTTTTTTCACCTTGTCATAGCCTTGCTTGCGTTGCCTTGCTTTGCCTTGCATTCCTTGCCTTCCGTTACTCTTTGCTTGCCTTCCGTGCATTGCCTAGCCTTGCGTTGTCGTGCATTAGCCTTGTCTTGCCTTACCTTGCCTTGCCTTGCGTTACCCTTTCCTTGCCTTGCCGTGCATTGCCTAGCCGTGCGTTTTCGTGCATTAGCCTTGTCTTGCCTTACCGTGCCTTGCCTTGCGTTACCCTTTCCTTGCCTGGCCGTGCATTGCCTAGCCGTGCGTTGCCGTTCCTTAGCCTTGTTTCCCCTTGCCGTGCCTTGCCTTTTGTTACACTTGACTTGCCTTGCGTTGCCTTGCCTTCCATTCCTTCCGTTACTCTTTCCTTGCCTAGCCGTGCACTGCCTAGCCTTGCGTTGTCGTGCATTAGCCTTGCCTCCCGAAACCGTGCCTTGCCTTGCGTTACCATTTCCTTGCCTTGCCCTGCATTGCCTAGCCCTGTGTTGTCGTGCCTTAGTCTTGTTTGCCCTTACCGTGCCGTTCCTTCCGTTACCCTTGCCTTCCCTTGCTTTCCCTAGCCTTCCTTGCCTTCCGTTACTCTGCTTGCCTTCCGTGCATTGCCTAGCCTTGCGCTGTCGTGCATTAGCCTTGCCTTGCCTCACAGTGCCTTGCTTTGCGTTACCTTTTCCTTGGCTGGCCGTGCATTGCCTAGCCGTGCGTTGATGTGCCTTAGCCTTGTTTCACCTTGCCATAGCCTTGCTTTCTTTGCCTTGCCTTCCTTCCATTCCGTTGCTCATTGCTTGACTTCCGTGCATTGCCTAGCCTTGCGTTGTCGTGCCTTAGCCTTTTTTCACCTTGCCATAGCCTTGCTTGCGTTGCCTTGCTTTGCCTTGCATTACTTGATTTCCGTTACTCTTTGCTTGCCTTCCGTGCATTGCTTAGCCTTGCGTTGTCGTGCCTTAGCCTTGCCTCGCCTAACCGTGCCTTGCCTTGCGTTACCCTTTCCTTGCCTTGCCGTGCATTGCCTAGCCGTGCGTTGTCGTGCCTTAGCCTTGCCTCGCCTAACCGTGCCTTGCCTTGCGTTACCCTTTCCTTGCCTTGCCGTGCATTGCCTAGCCGTGCGTTGTCGTGCCTTAGCCTTGTTTCCCCTTGCCGTGCCGTTCCTTCCGTTACCCTTGCCTTGCCTTGCTTTCCCTTGCCTTCCTTGGTTTCCGTTACTCTTTGCTTGCCTTCCGTGCATTGCCTAGCCTTGCGCTGTCGTGCATTAGCCTTGCCTTGCCTCACAGTGCCTTGCCTTGCGTTACCTTTTCCTTGGCTTGCCGTGCATTGCCTAGCCGTGCGTTGTGGTGCCTTAGCCTTGTTTCACCTTGCCATAGCCTTGCTTGCTTTTCCTTGCCTTCCTTCCATTCCGTTACTCTTTGCTTGCCTTCCGTGCATTGCCTAGCCTTGCGTTGTCGTGCCTTAGCCTTGCCTCGCCTAACCGTGCCTTGCCTTGCGTTACCCTTTCCTTGCCTTGCCGTGCATTGCCTAGCCGTGCGTTGTCGTGCATTAGCCTTGCCTTGCCTTACCGTGCCTTGCCTGGCGTTTCCCTTTCCTTGCCTGGCCGTGCATTGCGTAGCCGTGCGTTGCCGTTCCTTAGCCTTGTTTCCCCTTGCCGTGCCTTGCCTTTTGTTACACTTACCTTGCCTTGCTTTGCCTTGCCTTCCTTTCCTTCCGTTACGCTTTCCTTGCCTAGCCGTGCACTGCCTAGCCTTGCGTTGTCGTGCATTAGCCTTGCCTCGCCAATCCGTGCTTGCCTTGCGTTACCATTCCTTGCCTTGCCCTGCATTGCCTAGCCCTGTGTTGTAGTGCCTTAGTCTTGTTTGCCCTTGCCGTGCCGTTCCTTCCGTTACCCTTGCCTTCCCCTGCTTTCCCTAGCCTTCCTAACCTTCCGTTACTCTTTCCTTGCCTAGCCGTGTACTGCCTAGCCTTGCGTTGTCGTGCCTTAGCCTTGCCTCGCCTGACAGTGCCTTGCCTTGCGTTACCCTTTCCTTGACTTGCCGTGCACTGCCTATCCTTGCCTTATCGTGCATTAGCCTTGCCTTGCCTGACCGTGCCTTGCCTAGCGTTACCCTTTCCTTGCCTTGCCGTGCATTGCCTAGCCGTGCGTTGTCGTGCCTTAGCCTTGTTTCCCCTTGCCGTGCCGTTCCTTCCGTTACTCTTGCCTTGCCTTGCTTTCCCTTGCCTTCCTTGGTTTCCGTTACTCTTTGCTTGCCTTCCGTGGATTGCCTAGCCTTGCGCTGTCGTGCATTAGCCTTGCCTTGCCTCACAGTGCCTTGCCTTCCGTTACCTTTTTCTTGGCTTGCCGTGCATTGCCTAGCCGTGCGTTGTGGTGCCTTAGCCTTGTTTCACCTTGCCATAGCCTTGCTTTCTTTGCCTTGCTTTGCCTTGCCTTCCTTCCATTCCGTTACTCTTTGCTTGCCTTCCGTGCATTGTCTAGCCTTGCGTTGTCGTGCCTTAGCCTTTTTTCACCTTGCCATAGCCTTGCTTGCGTTGCCTTGCTTTGCCTTGCATTCCTTGCACTCCGTTACTCTTTGCTTGCCTTCCGTGCATTGCCTAGCCTTGCGTTGTCGTGCCTTAGCCTTGCCTCGCCTAACCGTGCCTTGCCTTGCGTTACCCTTTCGTTGCCTTGCTGTGCATTGCCTAGACGTGCGTTGTCGTGCATTAGCCTTGCCTTGCCTTACCGTACCGTAGCCTTGCTTGCGTTGCCTTGCTTTGCCTTGCATTCTTGCACTCCGTTACTCTTTGCTTGCCTTCCGTGCATTGCCTAGCCTTGCGTTGTCGTGCCTTAGCCTTGCCTCGCCTAACCGTGCCTTGCCTTGCGTTGACCCTTTCGTTGCCTTGCTGTGGCCTTGCCTTGCGTTACCATTCCTTGCCTTGCCCTGCATTGCCTAGCCCTGTGTTGTAGTGCCTTAGTCTTGTTTGCCCTTGCCGTGCCGTTCCTTCCGTTACCCTTGCCTTCCCCTGCTTTCCCTAGCCTTCCTAACCTTCCGTTACTCTTTGCTTGCCTTCCGTGCATTACCTAGCCTTGCGTTGTCGTGCCTTAGCCTTTTTTCACCTTGCCATAGCCTTGCTTGCGTTGCCTTGCTTTGCCTTGCATTCCTTGCGTTCCGTTACTCTTTGCTTGCCTTCCGTGCATTGCCTAGCCTTGCGTTGTCGTGCCTTAGCCTTCCCTCGCCTAACCGTGCCTTGCCTTGCGTTACCCTTTCGTTGCCTTGCCTTGCATTGCCTAGCCGTGCGTTGTCGTGCATTAGCCTTGCCTTGCCTTACCGTGCCTTGCCTTGCGTTACCCTTTCCTTGCCTGGCCGTGCATTGCCTAGCCGTGCGTTGCCGTGCCTTAGCCTTTTTTCCTCTTGCCGTGCCGCTCCTTCCGTTACCCTTGCCTTGCCTTGCTTTCCCTTCCCTTCCTTGCCTTCCGTTACTCTTTGCTTGCCTTCCGTGCATTGCCTAGCCTTGCGTTGTCGTGCATTAGCCTTGCCTCCCCAAACCGTGCCTTGCCTTGCGTTACCCTTACCTTGCCTTGCCCTGCATTGCCTAGCCCTGTGTTGTCGTGCCTTAGCCTTGTTTCCCCTTACCGTGCCGTTCCTTTCGTTACCCTTGCCTTCCCCTGCTTTCCCTTGCATTCCTTGCCTTCCGTTACTCTTTGCTTGCCTTCCATGCACTGCCTAGCCTTGCGTTGTCGTGCCTTAGCCTTTTTTCAACTTGCCATAGCCTTGCTTGCGTTGCCTTGCTTTGCCTTGCATTCCTTGCCTTCCGTTACTCTGCTTGCCTTCCGTGCATTGCCTAGACTTGCGCTGTCGTGCATTAGCCTTGCCTTGCCTCACAGTGCCTTGCCTTGCGTTACCTTTTCCTTGGCTGGCCGTGCATTGCCTAGCCGTGCGTTGTGGTGCCTTAGCCTTGTTTCACCTTGCCATAGCCGTGCGTTGTGGTGCCTTGCTTTCTTTGCCTTGCCTTCCTTCCATTCCGTTACTCATTGCTTGACTTCCGTGCATTGCCTAGCCTTGCGTTGTCGTGCCTTAGCCTTTTTTCACCTTGCCATAGCCTTGCTTGCGTTGCCTTGCTTTGCCTTGCATTACTTGCCTTCCGTTACTCTTTGCTTGCCTTCCGTGCATTGCTTAGCCTTGCGTTGTCGTGCCTTAGCCTTGCCTCGCCTAACCGTGCCTTGCCTTGCGTTACCCTTTCCTTGCCTTGCCGTGCATTGCCTAGCCGTGCGTTGTCGTGCATTAGCCTTGCCTTGCCTTACCGTGCCTTGCCTTGCGTTACCCTTTCCTTGCCTGGCCGTGCATTGCTTAGCCTTGCGTTGCCGTGCCTTAGCCTTGATTCCCCTTGCCGTGCCGTGCCTGTTGTTACACTTGCCTTGCCTTGCTTTGCCTTGCCTTCCTTTCCTTCCGTTACTCTTTCCTTGCCTAGCCGTGCACTGCGTAGCCTTGCGTTGTCGTGCATTACCCTTGCCTCGCCTGACCGTGCCTTGCCTTGAGTTACCCTTTCCTTGCCTTGCCGTGCATTGCCTAGCCGTGCGTTGTCGTGCATCAGCCTTGCCTTGCCTCACCGTGCCTTGCCTTGCGTTACCCTTTCCTTGCCTTGCCGTGCATTGCCTATCCGTGCGTTGCCGTGCCTTAGCCTTTTTTCCCCTTGCAGTACCGCTCCTTCCGTTACCCTTGCCTTGCCTTGCTTTCCCTTCCCTTCCTTGCCTTCCGTTACTGTTTGCTTGCCTTCCGTGCATTGCCTAGCCTTGCGTTGTCGTGCATTAGCCTTGCCTCCCCAAACCGTGCCTTGCCTTGCGTTACCCTTACCTTGCCTTGCCCTGCATTGCCTAGCCCTGTGTTGTCGTGCCTTAGCCTTGTTTCCCCTTACCGTGCTGTTCCTTTCGTTACCCTTGCCTTCCCCTGCTTTCCCTTGCATTCCTTGCCTTCCGTTACTCTTTGCTTGCGTTCCGTGCACTGCCTAGCCTTGCGTTGTCGTGCCTTAGCCTTTTTTCACCTTGCCATAGGCTTGCTTGCGTTGCCTTGCTTTGCCTTGCATTACTTGCCTTCCGTTACTCTTTGCTTGCCTTCCGTGCATTGCTTAGCCTTGCGTTGTCATGCCTTAGCCTTGCCTCGCCTAACCGTGCCTTGCCTTGCGTTACCCTTTCCTTGCCTTGCCGTACATTGCCTAGCCGTGCGTTGTCGTGCATTAGCCTTGCCTTGCCTTACCGTGCCTTGCCTTGCGTTTCCCTTTCCTTGCCTGGCCGTGCATTGCTTAGCCTTGCGTTGCCGTGCCTTAGCCTTGTTTCCCCTTGCCGTGCCGTGCCTGTTGTTACACTTGCCTTGCCTTGCTTTGCCTTGCCTTCCTTTCCTTCCGTTACTCTTTCCTTGCCTAGCCGTGCACTGCGTAGCCTTGCGTTGTCGTGCATTACCCTTGCCTCGCCTGACCGTGCCTTGCCTTGCGTTACCCTTTCCTTGCCTTGCTGTGCATTGCATAGCCCTGCGTTGTCGTACCTTAGCCTTGTTTCCCCTTACCGTGCCGTTCCTTCCGTTACCCTTGCCTTCCCCTGCTTTCCCTAGCTTTCCTTACATTCCGTTACTCTTTGCTTGCCTTCCGTGCATTGCCTAGCCTTGCGTTGTGGTGCCTTAGCCTTGCCTCGCCTAACAGTGCCTTGCCTTGCGTTACCCTTTCCTTGCCTTGCCGTGCACTGCCTAGCCTTTCCTTATCGTGCATTAGCCTTGCCTTGCCTGACCGTGCCTTGCCTTGCGTTACCCTTTCCTTGCCTTGCTGTGCATTGCCTAGCCCTGCGTTGTCGTACCTTAGCCTTGTTTCCCCTTACCGTGCCGTTCCTTCCGTTACCCTTGCCTTCCCCTGCTTTCCCTAGCTTTCCTTACCTTCCGTTACTCTTTGCTTGCCTTCCGTGCATTGCCTAGCCTTGCGTTGTGGTCCCTTAGCCTTGCCTCGCCTGACAGTGCCTTGCCTTGCGTTACCCTTTCCTTGCCTTGCCGTGCACTGCCTAGCCTTGCCTTATCGTGCATTAGCCTTGCCTTGCCTGACCGTGCCTTGCATAGCGTTACCCTTTCCTTGCCTTGCCGTGCATTGCCTAGCCGTGCGTTGTCGTGCCTTAGCCTTGTTTCCCCTTGCCGTGCCGTTCCTTCCGTTACCCTTGCCTTGCCTTGCTTTCCCTTGCCTTCCTTGGTTTCCGTTACTCCTTGCTTGCCTTCCGTGCATTGCCTAGCCTTGCGCTGTCGTGCATTAGCCTTTCCTTGCCTCACAGTGCCTTGCCTTGCGTTACCTTTTCCTTGCCTTGCCGTGCATTGCCTAGCCGTGCGTTGTGGTGCCTTAGCCTTGTTTCACCTGGCCATAGCCTTGCTTGCTTTTCCTTGCCTTCCTTCCATTCCGTTACTCTTTGCTTGCCTTCCGTGCATTGCCTAGCCTTGCGTTGTCGTGCCTTAGCCTTTTTTCACCTTGCCATAGACTTGCTTGCTTTGCCTTGCTTTGCCTTGCATTCCTTGCACTCCGTTACTCTTTGCTTGCCTTCCGTGCATTGCCTAGCCTTGCGTTGTCGTGCCTTAGCCTTGCCTCGCCTAACCGTGCCTTGCCTTGCGTTACCCTTTCCTTGCCTTGCCGTGCATTGCCTAGCCGTGCGTTGTCGTGCATTAGCCTTGCCTTGCCTTACCGTGCCTTGCCTTGCGTTACCCTTTCCTTGCCTGGCCGTGCATTGCTTAGCCTTGCGTTGCCGTGCCTTAGCCTTGATTCCCCTTGCCGTGCCGTGCCTGTTGTTACACTTGCCTTGCCTTGCTTTGCCTTGCCTTTCTTTCCTTCCGTTACTCTTTCCTTGCCTTGCCGTGCACTGCGTAGCCTTGCGTTGTCGTGCATTACCCTTGCCTCGCCTGACCGTGCCTTGCCTTGCGTTACCCTTTCCTTGCCTTGCCGTGTATTGCCTAGCCGTGCGTTGTCGTGCATCAGCCTTGCCTTGCCGGACCGTGCCTTGCCTTGCGTTACCCTTTCCTTGCCTTGCCGTGCATTGCCTATCCGTGCGTTGCCGTGCCTTAGCCTTTTTTCCCCTTGCCGTGCCGCTCCTTCCGTTACCCTTGCCTTGCCTTGCTTTCCCTTCCCTTCCTTGCCTTCCGTTACTGTTTGCTTGCCTTCCGTGCATTGCCTAGCCTTGCGTTGTCGTGCATTAGCCTTGCCTCCCCAAACCGTGCCTTGCCTTGCGTTACCCTTACCTTGCCTTGCCCTGCATTGCCTAGGCCTGTGTTGTCGTGCCTTAGCCTTGTTTCCCCTTACCGTGCCGTTCCTTTCGTTAACCTTGCCTTCCCCTGCTTTCCCTTGCATTCCTTGCCTTCCGTTACTCTTTGCTTGCGTTCCGTGCACTGCCTAGCCTTGCGTTGTCGTGCCTTAGCCTTTTTTCACCTTGCCATAGCCTTGCTTGCGTTGCCTTGCTTTGCCTTCCATTACTTGCCTTCCGTTACTCTTTGCTTGCCTTCCGTGCATTGCTTAGCCTTGCGTTGTCGTGCCTTAGCCTTGCCTCGCCTAACCGTGCCTTGCCTTGCGTTACCCTTTCCTTGCCTTGCCGTGCATTGCCTAGCCGTGCGTTGTCGTGCATTAGCCTTGCCTTGCCTTACCGTGCCTTGCCTTGCGTTTCCCTTTCCTTGCCTGGCCGTGCATTGCTTAGCCTTGCGTTGCCGTGCCTTAGCCTTGTTTCCCCTTGCCGTGCCGTGCCTGTTGTTACACTTGCCTTGCCTTGCTTTGCCTTGCCTTCCTTTCCTTCCGTTACTCTTTCCTTGCCTAGCCGTGCACTGCGTAGCCTTGCGTTGTCGTGCATTACCCTTGCCTCGCCTGACCGTGCCTTGCCTTGCGTTGCCCTTTCCTTGCCTTGCTGTGCATTGCCTAGCCCTGCGTTGTCGTACCTTAGCCTTGTTTCCCCTTACCGTGCCGTTCCTTCCGTTACCCTTGCCTTCCCCTGCTTTCCCTAGCTTTCCTTACCTTCCGTTACTCTTTGCTTGCCTTCCGTGCATTGCCTAGCCTTGCGTTGTGGTGCCTTAGCCTTGCCTCGCCTGACAGTGCCTTGCCTTGCGTTACCCTTGCCTTGCCTTTCCGTGCACTGCCTAGCCTTGCCTTATCGTGCATTAGCCTTGCCTTGCCTGACCGTGCCTTGCCTAGCGTTACCCTTTCCTTGCCTTGCCGTGCATTGCCTAGCCGTGCGTAGTCGTGCCTTAGCCTTGTTTCCACTTGCCGTGCCGTTCCTTCCGTTACCCTTGCCTTGCCTTGCTTTCCCTTGCCTTCCTTGGTTTCCGTTACTCTTTGCTTGCCTTCCGTGCATTGCCTAGCCTTGCGCTGTCGTGCATTAGCCTTGCCTTGCCTCACAGTGCCTTGCCTTGCGTTAGCTTTTCCTTGGCTTGCCGTGCATTGCCTAGCCGTGCATTGTGGTGCCTTAGCCTTGTTTCACCTTGCCATAGCCTTGCTTGCTTTTCCTTGCCTTCCTTCCATTCCGTTACTCTTTGCTTGCCTTCCGTGCATTGCCTAGCCTTGCGTTGTCGTGCCTTAGCCTTTTTTCACCTTGCCATAGCCTTGCTTGCGTTGCCTTGCTTTGCCTTGAATTCCTTGCACTCCGTTACTCTTTGCTTGCCTTCCGTGCATTGCCTAGCCTTGCGTTGTCGTGCCTTAGCCTTGCCTCGCCTAACCGTGCCTTGCCTTGCGTTACCCTTTCGTTGCCTTGCCGTGCATTGCCTAGCCGTGCGTTGTCGTGCATTAGACTTGCCTTGCCTTACCGTGCCTTGCCTTGCGTTACCCTTTCCTTACCTGGCCGTGCATTGCTTAGCCTTGCGTTGCCTTGCCTTAGCCTTGTTTCCCCTTGCCGTGCCGTGCCTTTTGTTACACTTCCCTTGCCTTGCTTTGCCTTGCCTTCCTTTCCTTCCGTTACTCTTTCCTTGCCTAGCCGTGCACTGCGTAGCCTTGCGTTGTCGTGCATTACCCTTGCCTCGCCTGACCGTGCCTTGCCTTGCGTTACCCTTTCCTTGCCTTGCCGTGCATTGCCTAGCCCTGCGTTGTCCTGCCTTAGCCTTGTTTCCCCTTACCGTGCCGTTCCTTCCGTTACCCTTGCCTTCCCCTGCTTTCCCTTGCCTTCCTTGCCTTCCGTTACTCTTTGCTTGCCTTCCGTGCATTGCCTAGCCTTGCGTTGTCGTGCCTTAGCCTTGCCTCGCCTGACCGTGCCTTGCCTTGCGTTACCCTTTCCTTGCCTTGCCGTGCATTGCCTAGCCGTGCGTTGTCGTGCAACAGCCTTGCCTTGCCTCACCGTGCCTTGCCTTGCGTTACCCTTTCCTTGCCTTGCCGTGCATTGCCTAGCCGTGCGTTGCCGTGCCTTGGCCTTCTTTCCCCTTGCCGTGCCGCTCCTTCTGTTACCCTTGCCTTGCCTTGCTTTCCCTTGCCTTCCTTGCCTTCCGTTACTCTTTGCTTGCCTTCCGTGCATTGCCTAGCCTTGCGTTGTCGTGCATTAGCCTTGCATCCCCAAAACGTGCCTTGCCTTGCGTTACCCTTACCTTGCCTTGCCCTGCATTGCCTAGCCCTGTGTTGTCGTGCCTTAACCTTGTTTCCCCTTACCGTGCCGTTCCTTTCGTTACCCTTGCCTTCCCCTGCTTTCCCTTGCATTCCTTGCCTTCCGTTACTCTTTGCTTGTCTTCCGTGCACTGCCTAGCCTTGCGTTGTCGTGCCTTAGCCTTTTTTCACCTTGCCATAGCCTTGCTTGCGTTGCCTTGCTTTGCCTTGCATTCCTTGCCTTCCGTTACTCTTTGCTTGCCTTCCGTGCATTGCCTAGCCTTGCGTTGTCGTGCCTTAGCCTTGCCTCGCCTAACCGTGCCTTGCCTTGCGTTACCCTTTCCTTGCCTTGCCGTGAATTGCCTAGCCGTGCGTTGTCGTGCATTAGCCTTGCCTTGCCTTACCATGCCTTGCCTGTCGTTACCCTTTCCTTGCCTTGCCGTACATTGCCTAGCCGTGCGTTGTCGTGCCTTAGCCTTCTTTCCCCTTGCCGTGCCGCTCCTTCTGTTACCCTTGCCTTGCCTTGCTTTCCCTTGCCTTCCTTGCCTTCCGTTACTCTTTGCTTGCCTTCCGTGCATTGCCTAGCCTTGCGTTGTCGTGCCTTAGCCTTGCCTCGCTGACCGTGCCTTGCCTTGCGTTACCCTTTCCTTGCCTTGCCGTGCATTGCCTAGCCGTGCGTAGTCGTGCATTTGCCTTGCCTTGCCTCACCGTGCCTTGCCTTGCGTTACCCTTTCCTTGCCTTGCCGTGTATTGCCTAGCCGTGCGTTGTCGTGCCTTAGCCTTGTTTCCCCTTGCCGTGCCGTGCCTTTTGTTACAGTTGCCTTGCCTGGCTTTGCCTTTCCTTCCTTTCCTTCCGTTACTCTTTCCTTGCCTTGCCGTGCACTGCCTAGCGTTGCGTTGTCGTGCATTAGCCTTGCCTTGCCTGACCGTGCCTTTTCTGGCGTTACCCTTTCCTTGCCTTGCCGTGCATTGCCTATCCGGGCGTTGCCGTGCCTTAGCCTTTTTTCCCCTTGCCGTGCCGCTCCTTCCGTTACCCTTGCCTTGCCTTGCTTTCCCTTCCCTTCCTTGCCTTCCGTTACTCTTTCCTTGCCTAGCCGTGCACTGCCTAGCCTTGCGTTGTCGTGCATTAGCCTTGCCTCCCCAATCCGTGCGTTGCCTTGCGTTACCATTCCTTGCCTTGCCCTGCATTGCCTAGCCCTGTGTTGTAGTGCCTTAGTCTTGTTTGCCCTTGCCGTGCCGTTCCTTCCGTTACCCTTGCCTTCCCCTGCTTTCGCTAGCCTTCCTAACCTTCCGTTACTGTTTGCTTGCCTTCCGTGCATTGCCTAGCCTTGCGTTGTCGTGCCTTAGCCTTGCCTCGCCTGACCGTGCCTTGCCTTGCGTTACCCTTTCCTTGCCTTGCCGTGCATTGCCTAGCCGTGCGTTGTCGTGCATCAGCCTTGCCTTGCCTCACCGTGCCTTGCCTTGCGTTACCCTTTCCTTGCCTTGCCGTGCATTGCCTATCCGTGCGTTGCCGTGCCTTAGCCTTTTTTCCCCTTGCCGTGCCGCTCCTTCCGTTACCCTTGCCTTGCCTTGCTTTCCCTTCCCTTCCTTGCCTTCCGTTACTGTTTGCTTGCCTTCCGTGCATTGCCTAGCCTTGCGTTGTCGTGCATTAGCCTTGCCTCCCCAAACCGTGCCTTGCCTTGCGTTACCCTTACCTTGCCTTGCCCTGCATTGCCTAGCCCTGTGTTGTCGTGCCTTAGCCTTGTTTCCCCTTACCGTGCCGTTCCTTTCGTTACCCTTGCCTTCCCCTGCTTTCCCTTGCATTCCTTGCCTTCCGTTACTCTTTGCTTGCGTTCCGTGCACTGCCTAGCCTTGCGTTGTCGTGCCTTAGCCTTTTTTCACCTTGCCATAGGCTTGCTTGCGTTGCCTTGCTTTGCCTTGAATTACTTGCCTTCCGTTACTCTTTGCTTGCCTTCCGTGCATTGCTTAGCCTTGCGTTGTCATGCCTTAGCCTTGCCTCGCCTAACCGTGCCTTGCCTTGCGTTACCCTTTCCTTGCCTTGCCGTGCATTGCCTAGCCGTGCGTTGTCGTGCATTAGCCTTGCCTTGCCTTACCGTGCCTTGCCTTGCGTTTCCCTTTCCTTGCCTTGCCGTGCATTGCCTAGCCGTGCGTTGTCGTGCATCAGCCTTGCCTTGCCTCACCGTGCCTTGCCTTGCGTTACCCTTTCCTTGCCGTGCCGTGCCTTGCCTAGCCGTGCGTTGCCGTGCCTTAGCCTTGTTTCCTCTTGCCGTGCCTTTCCTTCTGTTACCCTTGCCTTGCCTTGCTTTCCCTTGCCTTCCTTGCCTTCCGTTACTCTTTGCTTGCCTTCCCTGCATTGCCGAGCCTTGCTTTGTCGTGCATTCGCCTTGCCTCCCCAAACCGTGCCTTGCCTTGCGTTACCCTTTCCTTGCCTTGCCCTGCATTGCCTAGCCCTGTGTTGTCGTGCCTTAGCCTTGTTTCCCCTTACCGTGCCATTCATTTCGTTACCCTTGCCTTCCCCTGCTTTCCCTTGCATTCCTTGCCTTCCTTTACTCTTTGCTTGCCTTCCGTGCATTGCCTAGCCTTGCGTTGTCGTGCCTTAGCCTTGCCTCGCCTGACCGTGCCTTGCCTTGAGTTACCCTTTCCTTGCCTTGCCGTGAATTGCCTAGCCGTGCGTTGTCGTGCATCAGCCTTGCCTTGCCTCACCGTGCCTTGCCTTGCGTTACCCTTTCCTTGCCTTGCAGTGCATTGCCTAGCCGTGCGTTGTCGTGCCTTAGCCTTGTTTCCCCTTGCCGTGCCTTGCCTTTTGTTACACTTGCCTTGCCTTGCTTTGCCTTGCCTTCCTTTCCTTCCGTTACCCTTTCCTTGCCTAGCCGTGCACTGCCTGGCCTTGCGTTGTCGTGCATTAGCCTTGCCTCCCAAACCGTGCCTTGCCTTGCGTTACCATTTCCTTGCCTTGCCCTGCATTGCCTAGGCCTGTGTTGTCGTGCCTTAGTCTTGTTTGCCCTTACCGTGCCGTTCCTTCCGTTACCCTTGCCTTCCCCTGCTTTCCCTAGCCTTCCTTGCCTTCCGTTACTCTTTGCTTGCCTTCCGTGCACTGCCTAGCCTTGCGTTGTCGTGCATTAGTCTTGTTTGCCCTTACAGTGCCGTTCCTTTCGTTACCCTTGCCTTCCCCTGCTTTCCCTTGCCTTCCTTGCCTTCCGTTACTCTTTGCTTGCCTTCCGTGCATTGCCTAGCCTTGCGTTGTCGTGCCTTAGCCTTGCCTCGCCTGACCGTGCCTTGCCTTGCGTTACCCTTTCCTTGCCTTGCCGTGCATTGCCTAGCCGTGCGTTGTCGTGCATCAGCATTGCCTTGCCTCACCGGGCCATGCCTTGCGTTATCCTTTCCTTGCCTTGCCGTGCATTGCCTAGCCGTGCGTTGCCGTGCCTTAGCCTTGTTTCCCCTTGCATTGCCGTTCCTTCTGTTACCCTTGCCTTGCCTTGCTTTCCCTTGCCTTCCTTGCCTTACGTTACTCTTTGCTTGCCTTCCCGGCATTGCCTAGCCTTGCGTTGTCGTGCATTAGCCTTGCCTCCCCAAACCGTGCCTTGCCTTGCGTTACCCTTACCTTGCCTTGCCCTGCATTGCCTAGCCCTGTGTTGTCGTGCCTTAGCCTTGTTTCCCCTTACCGTGCCGTTCCTTTCGTTACCCTTGCCTTCCCCTTCTTTCCCTTGCATTCCTTGCCTTCCGTTACTCTTTGCTTGCGTTCCGTGCACTGCCTAGCTTTGCGTTGTCGTGCCTTCGCCTTTTTTCACCTTGCCATAGCCTTGCTTGCGTTGCCTTGCTTTGCCTTGCATTCCTTCCCTTCCGTTACTCTTTGCTTGCCTTCCGTGCATTGCCTAGCCTTGCGTTGTCGTGCCTTAGCCTTGCCTCGCCTAACCGTGCCTTGCGTTGCGTTACCCTTTCCTTGCCTTGCCGTGCATTGCCTTGCCTTGCGTTGTCGTGCATTAGCCTTGCCTTGCCTTACCGTGCCTTGCCTGGCGTTACTCTTTCCTTGCCTTGCCGTGCATTGCCTAGCCGTGCGTTATCGTGCCTTAGCCTTGTTTCCCCTTGCCGTGCCGTGCCTTTTGTTACACTTGCCTTGCCTGGCTTTGCCTTACCGTGCCTTGCCTGGCGTTACTCTTTCCTTGCCTTGCCGTGCACTGCCTAACGTTGCGTTGTCGTGCATTATCCTTGCCTTGCCTGACCGTGCCTTTTCTGGCGTTACCCTTTCCTTGCCTTGCCGTGCATTGCCTAGCCGTGCGTTGTCGTGCCTTAGCCTTGTTTCCCCTTGCCGTGCCGTTCCTTCCGTTACCCTTGCCTTCCCCTGCTTCCCCTAGTCTTCCTTGCCTTCCGTTACTCTTTGCTTGCCTTCCGTTCATTGCCTAGCAGTGCGTTGTCGTGCCTTAGCCTTGTTTCCCCTTGCCGTGCCGTTCCTTACGTTACCCTTGCCTTGCTTGCCTTGCTTTCCCTTGCCTTCTTTGGTTTCCGTTACTCTTTGCTTGCCTTCCGTGCATTGCCTAGCCTTGCGCTGTCGTGCATTAGCCTTGCCTTGCCTCACAGTGCCTTGCCTTGCGTTACCTTTTCCTTGGCTTGCCGTGCATTGCCTAACCGTGCGTTGTGGTGCCTTAGCCTTGTTTCACCTTGCCATAGCCTTGCTTGCTTTGCCTTGCTTTGCCTTGCCTTCCTTCCATTCCGTTACTCTTTGCTTGCCTTCCGTGCATTGCCTAGCCTTGCGTTGTCGTGCCTTAGCCTTTTTTCACCTTGCCATAGCCTTGCTTGCGTTGCCTTGCTTTGCCTTGCATTCCTTGCACTCCGTTACTCTTTGCTTGCCTTCCGTGCATTGCCTAGCCTTGCGTTGTCGTGCCTTAGCCTTGCCTCGCCTAACCGTGCCTTGCCTTGCGTTACCCTTTCGTTGCCTTGCCGTGCATTGCCTAGCCGTGCGTTGTCGTGCATTAGCCTTGCCTTGCCTTACCGTGCCTTGTCTTGAGTTACCCTTTACTTGCCTTGCCGTGAATTGCATAGCCGTGCGTTGTCGTGCCTTAGCCTTTTTTCACCTTGCCATAGCCTTGCTTGTGTTGCCTTGCTTTGCCTTGCATTCCTTGCACTCCGTTACTCTTTGCTTGCCTTCCGTGCATTGCCAAGCCTTGCGTTGTCGTGCCTTAGCCTTGCCTCGCCTAACCGTGCCTTGCCTTGCGTTACCCTTTCCTTGCCTTGCAGTGCATTGCCTAGCCGTGCGTTGTCGTGCCTTAGCCTTGTTTCCCCTTGCCGTGCCGTTCCTTCCGTTACCCTTGCCTTGCCTTGCTTTCCCTTGCCTTCCTTGACTTCCGTTACTCTTTGCTTGCCTTCCGTGCATTGCCTAGCCTTGCGTTGTCGTTCCTTAGCCTTGCCTCGCCTGACCGTGCCTTGTCTTGCGGTACCCTTTGCTTGCCTTGCCGTGCATTGCCTAGCCGTGCGTTGTCGTGCATTAGTCTTGTCTTGCCTTACCGTGCCTTGCCTTGCGTTACCCTTTCCTTGCCTGGCCGTGCATTGCGTAGCCGTGCGTTGCCGTTCCTTAACCTTGTTTCCCCTTGCCGTGCCTTGCCTTTTGTTACACTTGCCTTGCCTTGCTTTGCCTTGCCTTCCTTTCCTTCCGTTACTCTTTCCTTGCCTAGCCGTGCACTGCCTAGCCTTGCGTTGTCGTGCATTAGTCTTGTTTGCCCTTACCGTGCCGTTCCTTTCGTTACCATTGCCTTCCCCTGCTTTCCCTTGCCTTCCTTGCCTTCCGTTACTCTTTGCTTGCCTTCCGTGCATTGCCTAGCCTTGCGTTGTCGTGCCTTAGCCTTGCGTCGCCTGACCGTGCCTTGCCTTGCGTTACCCTTTCCTTGCCTTGCCGTGCATTGCCTAGCCGTGCGTTGTCGTGCATTTGCCTTGCCTTCCCTCACCGTGCCGGGCCTTGCGTTACCCTTTCCTTGCCTGGCCGTGCATTGCCTAGCCGTGCGTTGTCGTGCATTAGCCTTGTCTTGCCTTACCGTGCCTTGCCTTGCGTTACCCTTTCCTTGCCTTGCCGTGCATTGCCTAGCCGTGCGTTGTCGTGCATCAGCCTTGCGTTGCCTCACCGTGCCTTGCCTTGCGTTACCCTTTCCTTGCCGTGCCGTGCCTTGCCTAGCCGTGCGTTGCCGTGCCTTAGCCTTGTTTCCCCTTGCCGTGCCGTTCCTTCTGTTACCCTTGCCTTGCCTTCCTTTCCCTTGCCTTCCTTGCCTTCCGTTACTCTTTGCTTGCCTTCCCTGCATTGCCGAGCCTTGCGTTGTCGTGCATTCGCCTTGCCTCCCAAAACCGTGCCTTGCCTTGCGTTACCCTTTCCTTGCCTATCCCTGCATTGCCTAGCCCTGTGTTGTCGTGCCTTAGCCTTGTTTCCCCTTACCGTGCCGTTCATTTCGTTACCCTTGCCTTCCCCTGCTTTCCCTTGCATTCCTTGCCTTCCTTTACTCTTTGCTTGCCTTCCGTGCATTGCCTAGCCTTGCGTTGTCGTGCCTTAGCCTTGCCTCGCCTGACCGTGCCTTGCCTTGAGTTACCCTTTCCTTGCCTTGCCATGAATTGCCTAGCCGTGCATTGTCGTGCATCAGCCTTGCCTTGCCTCACCGTGCCTTGCCTTGCTTTACCCTTTCCTTGCCTTGCAGTGCATTGCCTAGCCGTGCGTTGTCGTGCCTTAGCCTTGTTTCCCCTTGCCGTGCCTTGCCTTTTGTTACACTTGCCTTGCCTTGCTTTGCCTTGCCTTCCTTTCCTTCCGTTACCCTTTCCTTGCCTAGCCGTGCACTGCCTGGCCTTGCGTTGTCGTGCATTAGCCTTGCCTCCCAAACCGTGCCTTGCCTTGCGTTACCATTTCCTTGCCTTGCCCTGCATTGCCTAGCCCTGTGTTGTCGTGCCTTAGTCTTGTTTGCCCTTACCGTGCCGTTACTTCCGTTACCCTTGCCTTCCCCTGCTTTCCCTAGCCTTCCTTGCCTTCCGTTACTCTTTGCTTGCCTTCCGTGCACTGCCTAGCCTTGCGTTGTCGTGCATTAGTCTTGTTTGCCCTTACAGTGCCGTTCCTTTCGTTACCCTTGCCTTCCCCTGCTTTCCCTTGCCTTCCTTGCCTTCCGTTACTCTTTGCTTGCCTTCCGTGCATTGCCTAGCCTTGCGTTGTCGTGCCTTAGCCTTGCCTCGCCTGATCGTGCCTTGCCTTGCGTTACCCTTTCCTTGCCTTGCCGTGCATTGCCTAGCCGTGCGTTGTCGTGCATCAGCCTTGCCTTGCCTCACCGTGCCATGCCTTGCGTTACCCTTTCCTTGCCTTGCCGTGCATTGCCTAGCCGTGCGTTGCCGTGCCTTAGCCTTGTTTCCCCTTGCATTGCCGTTCCTTCTGTTACCCTTGCCTTGCCTTGCTTTCCCTTGCCTTCCTTGCCTTCCGTTACTCTTTGCTTGCCTTCCCTGCATTGCCTAGCCTTGCGTTGTCGTGCATTCGCCTTGCCTCCCGAAACCGTGCCTTGCCTTTTGTTACACTTGCCTTGCCTTGCTTTGCCTTGCCTTCCTTTCCTTCCGTTACTCTTTCCTTGCCTAGCCGTGCACTGCCTAGCCTTGCGTTGTCGTGCATTAGCTTTGCCTCCCCAAACCGTGCCTTGCCTTGCGTTACCATTTCCTTGCCTTGCCCTGCATTGCCTAGCCCTGTGTTGTCGTGCCTTAGTCTTGTTTGCCCTTACCGTGCCGTTCCTTTCGTTACCCTTGCCTTCCCCTGCTTTCCCTTGCCTTCCTTGCCTTCCGTTACTCTTTGCTTGCCTTCCGTGCATTGCCTAGCCTTGCCTTGTCGTGCCTTAGCCTTGCCTCGCCTAACCGTGCCTTGCCTTGCGTTACCCTTTCGTTGCCTTGCCTTGCATTGCCTAGCCGTGCGTTGTCGTGCATTAGCCTTGCCTTGCCTTACCGTGCCTTGCCTTGCGTTACCCTTTCCTTGCCTGGCCGTGCATTGCCTAGCCGTGCGTTGCCGTGCCTTAGCCTTTTTTCCCCTTGCCGTGCCGCTCCTTCCGTTACCCTTGCCTTGCCTTGCTTTCCCTTGCCTTCCTTGCCTTCCGTTACTCTTTGCTTGCCTTCCGTGCATTGCCTAGCCTTGCGTTGTCGTTCATTAGCCTTGCCTCCCCAAACCGGGCCTTGCCTTGCGTTACCCTTACCTTGCCTTGCCCTGCATTGCCTAGCCCTGTGTTGTCGTGCCTTAGTCTTGTTTCCCCTTACCGTGCCGTTCCTTTCGTTACCCTTGCCTTCCCCTGCTTTCCCTTGCATTCCTTGCCTTCCGTTACTCTTTTCTTGCCTTCCGTGCACTGCCTAGCCTTGCGTTGTCGTGCCTTAGCCTTTTTTCACCTTGCCATAGCCTTGCTTGCGTTGCCTTGCTTTGCCTTTCATTCCTTGCCTTCCGTTACTCTTTGCTTGCCTTCCGTGCATTGCCTAGCCTTGCGTTGTCGTGCATTAGCCTTGTCTTGCCTTACCTTGCCTTGCCTTGCGTTACCCTTTCCTTGCCTTGCCGTGCATTGCCTAGCCGTGCGTTTTCGTGCATTAGCCTTGTCTTGCCTTACCGTGCCTTGCCTTGCGTTACCCTTTCCTTGCCTGGCCGTGCATTGCCTAGCCGTGCGTTGCCGTTCCTTAGCCTTGTTTCCCCTTGCCGTGCCTTGCCTTTTGTTACACTTGACTTGCCTTGCGTTGCCTTGCCTTCCATTCCTTCCGTTACTCTTTCCTTGCCTAGCCGTGCACTGCCTAGCCTTGCGTTGTCGTGCATTAGCCTTGCCTCCCGAAACCGTGCCTTGCCTTGCGTTACCATTTCCTTGCCTTGCCCTGCATTGCCTAGCCCTGTGTTGTCGTGCCTTAGTCTTGTTTGCCCTTACCGTGCCGTTCCTTCCGTTACCCTTGCCTTCCCTTGCTTTCCCTAGCCTTCCTTGCCTTCCGTTACTCTGCTTGCCTTCCGTGCATTGCCTAGCCTTGCACTGTCGTGCATTAGCCTTGCCTTGCCTCACCGTGCCTTGCTTTGCGTTACCTTTTCCTTGGCTGGCCGTGCATTGCCTAGCCGTGCGTTGATGTGCCTTAGCCTTGTTTCACCTTGCCATAGCCTTGCTTTCTTTGCCTTGCCTTCCTTCCATTCCGTTGCTCATTGCTTGACTTCCGTGCATTGCCTAGCCTTGCGTTGTCGTGCCTTAGCCTTTTTTCACCTTGCCATAGCCTTGCTTGCGTTGCCTTGCTTTGCCTTGCATTACTTGATTTCCGTTACTCTTTGCTTGCCTTCCGTGCATTGCTTAGCCTTGCGTTGTCGTGCCTTAGCCTTGCCTCGCCTAACCGTGCCTTGCCTTGCGTTACCCTTTCCTTGCCTTGCCGTGCATTGCCTAGCCGTGCGTTGTCGTGCCTTAGCCTTGCCTCGCCTAACCGTGCCTTGCCTTGCGTTACCCTTTCCTTGCCTTGCCGTGCATTGCCTAGCCGTGCGTTGTCGTGCCTTAGCCTTGTTTCCCCTTGCCGTGCCGTTCCTTCCGTTACCCTTGCCTTGCCTTGCTTTCCCTTGCCTTCCTTGGTTTCCGTTACTCTTTGCTTGCCTTCCGTGCATTGCCTAGCCTTGCGCTGTCGTGCATTAGCCTTGCCTTGCCTCACAGTGCCTTGCCTTGCGTTACCTTTTCCTTGGCTTGCCGTGCATTGCCTAGCCGTGCGTTGTGGTGCCTTAGCCTTGTTTCACCTTGCCATAGCCTTGCTTGCTTTTCCTTGCCTTCCTTCCATTCCGTTACTCTTTGCTTGCCTTCCGTGCATTGCCTAGCCTTGCGTTGTCGTGCCTTAGCCTTGCCTCGCCTAACCGTGCCTTGCCTTGCGTTACCCTTTCCTTGCCTTGCCGTGCATTGCCTAGCCGTGCGTTGTCGTGCATTAGCCTTGCCTTGCCTTACCGTGCCTTGCCTGGCGTTTCCCTTTCCTTGCCTGGCCGTGCATTGCGTAGCCGTGCGTTGCCGTTCCTTAGCCTTGTTTCCCCTTGCCGTGCCTTGCCTTTTGTTACACTTACCTTGCCTTGCTTTGCCTTGCCTTCCTTTCCTTCCGTTACGCTTTCCTTGCCTAGCCGTGCACTGCCTAGCCTTGCGTTGTCGTGCATTAGCCTTGCCTCGCCAATCCGTGCTTGCCTTGCGTTACCATTCCTTGCCTTGCCCTGCATTGCCTAGCCCTGTGTTGTAGTGCCTTAGTCTTGTTTGCCCTTGCCGTGCCGTTCCTTCCGTTACCCTTGCCTTCCCCTGCTTTCCCTAGCCTTCCTAACCTTCCGTTACTCTTTGCTTGCCTTCCGTGCATTGCCTAGCCTTGCGTTGTCGTGCCTTAGCCTTGCCTCGCCTGACAGTGCCTTGCCTTGCGTTACCCTTTCCTTGCCTTGCCGTGCACTGCCTATCCTTGCCTTATCGTGCATTAGCCTTGCCTTGCCTGACCGTGCCTTGCCTAGCGTTACCCTTTCCTTGCCTTGCCGTGCATTGCCTAGCCGTGCGTTGTCGTGCCTTAGCCTTGTTTCCCCTTGCCGTGCCGTTCCTTCCGTTACTCTTGCCTTGCCTTGCTTTCCCTTGCCTTCCTTGGTTTCCGTTACTCTTTGCTTGCCTTCCGTGGATTGCCTAGCCTTGCGCTGTCGTGCATTAGCCTTGCCTTGCCTCACAGTGCCTTGCCTTCCGTTACCTTTTTCTTGGCTTGCCGTGCATTGCCTAGCCGTGCGTTGTGGTGCCTTAGCCTTGTTTCACCTTGCCATAGCCTTGCTTTCTTTGCCTTGCTTTGCCTTGCCTTCCTTCCATTCCGTTACTCTTTGCTTGCCTTCCGTGCATTACCTAGCCTTGCGTTGTCGTGCCTTAGCCTTTTTTCACCTTGCCATAGCCTTGCTTGCTTTGCCTTGCTTTGCCTTGCATTCCTTGCGTTCCGTTACTCTTTGCTTGCCTTCCGTGCATTGCCTAGCCTTGCGTTGTCGTGCCTTAGCCTTGCCTCGCCTAACCGTACCTTGCCTTGCGTTACCCTTTCGTTGACTTGCCTTGCATTGCCTAGCCGTGCGTTGTCGTGCATTAGCTTTGCATTGCCTTACCGTGCCTTGCCTTGCGTTACCCTTTCCTTGCCTGGCCGTGCATTGCCTAGGCGTGCGTTGCCGTGCCTTAGCCTTTTTTCCCGTTGCCGTGCCGCTCCTTCCGTTACCCTTGCCTTGCCTTGCTTTCCCTTCCCTTCCTTGCCTTCCGTTACTCTTTGCTTGCCTTCCGTGCATTGCCTAGCCTTGCGTTGTCGTGCATTAGCCTTGCCTCCACAAACCGTGCCTTGCCTTGCGTTACCCTTACCTTGCATTGCCCTGCATTGCCTAGCCCTGTGTTGTTGTGCCTTAGCCTTGTTTCCCCTTACCGTGCCGTTCCGTTCGTTACCCTTGCCTTCCCCTGCTTTCCCTTGCATTCCTTGCCTTCCGTTACTCTTTGCTTGCCTTCCGTGCACTGCCTAGCCTTGCGTTGTCGTGCCTTAGCCTTTTTTCACCTTGCCATAGCCTTGCTTGCGTTGCCTTGCTTTGCCTTGCATTCCTTGCCTTCCGTTACTCTTTGCTTGCCTTCCGTGCATTGCCTAGCCTTGCGTTGTCGTGCATTAGCCTTGTCTTGCCTTACCGTGCCTTGCCTTGCGTCACCCTTTCCTTGCCTTGCCGTGCATTGCCTAGCCGTGCGTTGCCGTGCATCAGCCTTGCCTTGCCTTACCGTGCCTTGCCTTGCGTTTCCCTTTCCTTGCCTGGCCGTGCATTGCTTAGCCTTGCGTTGCCGTGCCTTAGCCTTGTTTCCCCTTGCCGTGCCTTGCCTGTTGTTACACTTGCCTTGCCTTGCTTTGCCTTGCCTTCCTTTCCTTCCGTTACTCTTTCCTTGCCTAGCCGTGCACTGCGTAGCCTTGCGTTGTCGTGCATTACCCTTGCCTCGCCTGACCGTGCCTTGCCTTGCGTTACCCTTTCCTTGCCTTGCTGTGCATTGCCTAGCCCTGCGTTGTCGAACCTTAGCCTTGTTTCCCCTTACCGTGCCGTTCCTTCCGTTACCCTTGCCTTCCCCTGCTTTCCCTAGCTTTCCTTACCTTCCGTTACTCTTTGCTTGCCTTCCGTGCATTGCCTAGCCTTGCGTTGTGGTGCCTTAGCCTTGCCTCGCCTGACAGTGCCTTGCCTTGCGTTACCCTTTCCTTGCCTTGCCGTGCACTGCTTAGCCTTGCCTTATCGTGCATTAGCCTTGCCTTGCCTGACCGTGCCTTGCCTAGCGTTACCCTTTCCTTGCCTTGCCGTGCATTGCCTAGCCGTGCGTTGTCGTGCCTTAGCCTTGTTTCCCCTTGCCGTGCCGTTCCTTCCGTTACCCTTGCCTTGCCTTGCTTTCCCTTGCCTTCCTTGGTTTCCGTTACTCTTTGCTTGCCTTCCGTGCATTGCCTAGCCTTGCGCTGTCGTGCATTAGCCTTGCCTTGCCTCACAGTGCCTTGCCTTGCGTTACCTTTTCCTTGGCTTGCCGTGCATTGCCTAGCCGTGCGTTGTGGTGCCTTAGGCTTGTTACACCTTGCCATAGCCTTGCTTGCTTTGCCTTGCCTTCCTTCCATTCCGTTACTCTTTGCTTGCCTTCCGTGCATTGCCTAGCCTTGCGTTGTCGTGCCTTAGCCTTTTTTCACCTTGCCATAGCCTTGCTTGCATTGCCTTGCTTTGCCTTGCATTCCTTGCACTCCGTTACTCTTTGCTTGCCATCCGTGCATTGCCTAGCCTTGCGTTGTCGTGCCTTAGCCTTGCCTCGCCTAACCGTGCCTTGCCTTGCCTTACCCTTTCGTTGCCTTGCCGTGCATTGCCTAGCCGTGCATTGTCGTGCATTAGCCTTGCCTTGCCTTACCGTGCCTTGCCTTGCGTTACCCTTTCCTTGCCTTGCCGTGCATTGCCTAGCCCTGCGTTGTCGTGCCTTAGCCTTGTTTCCCCTTACCGTGCCGTTCCTTCCGTTACCCTTGCCTTCCCCTGCTTTCCCTTGCCTTCCTTGCCTTCCGTTACTCTTTGCTTGCCTTCCGTGCATTGCCTAGCCTTGCGTTGTCGTGCCTTAGCCTTGCCTCGCCTGACCGTGCCTTGCCTTGCGTTTCCCTTTCCTTGCCTGGCCGTGCATTGCTTAACCTTGCGTTGCCGTGCCTTAGCCTTGATTCCCCTTGCCGTGCCGTGCCTTTTGTTACAGTTGCCTTGCCTGGCTTTGCCTTTCCTTCCTTTCCTTCCGTTACTCTTTCCTTGCCTTGCCGTGCACTGCCTAGCGTTGCGTTGTCGTGCATTAGCCTTGCCTTGCCTGACCGTGCCTTTTCTGGCGTTACCCTTTCCTTGCCTTGCCGTGCATTGCCTATCCGTGCGTTGCCGTGCCTTAGCCTTTTTCCCCTTGCCGTGCCGCTCCTTCCGTTACCCTTGCCTTGCCTTGCTTTCCCTTCCCTTCCTTGCCTTCCGTTACTCTTTCCTTGCCTAGCCGTGCACTGCCTAGCCTTGCGTTGTCGTGCATTAGCCTTGCCTCCCCTATCCGTGCCTTGCCTTGCGTTACCATTCCTTGCCTTGCCCTGCATTGCCTAGCCCTGTGTTGTAGTGCCTTAGTCTTGTTTGCCCTTGCCGTGCCGTTCCTTCCGTTACCCTTGCCTTCCCCTGCTTTCCGTAGCCTTCCTAACCTTCCGTTACTCTTTGCTTGCCTTCCGTGCATTGATTAGCCTTGCGTTGTCGTGCCTTAGCCTTGCCTCGCCTGACAGTGCCTTGCCTTGCGTTACCATTTCCTTGCCTTGCCGTGCACTGCCTAGCCTTGCCTTATCGTGCATTAGCCTTGCCTTGCCTGACCGTGGTTGCCTAGCGTTACCCTTTCCTTGCCTTGCCGTGCATTGCCTAGCCGTGCGTTGTCGTGCCTTAGCATTGCTTCCCCTTGCCGTGCCGTTCCTTCCGTTACTCTTGCCTTGCCTTGCTTTCCCTTGCCTTCCTTGGTTTCCGTTACTCTTTGCTTGCCTTCCGTGCATTGCCTAGCCTTGCGCTGTCGTGCATTAGCATTGCCTTGCCTCACAGTGCCTTGCCTTGCGTTACCTTTTCCTTGGCTTGCCGTGCATTGCCTAGCCGTGCGTTGTGGTGCCTTAGCCTTGTTTCACCTGGCCATAGCCTTGCTTGCTTTTCCTTGCCTTCCTTCCATTCCGTTACTCTTTGCTTGCCTTCCGTGCATTGTCTAGCCTTGCGTTGTCGTGCCTTAGCCTTTTTTCACCTTGCCATAGCCTTGCTTGCGTTGCCTTGCTTTGCCTTGCATTCCTTGCACTCCGTTACTCTTTGCTTGCCTTCCGTGCATTGCCTAGCCTTGCGTTGTCGTGCCTTAGCCTTGCCTCGCCTAACCGTGCCTTGCCTTGCGTTACCCTTTCGTTGCCTTGCTGTGCATTGCCTAGACGTGCGTTGTCGTGCATTAGCCTTGCCTTGCCTTACCGTGCCTTGCCTTGCGTTACCATTTCCTTGCCTTGCCCTGCATTGCCTAGCCCTGCGTTGTAGTGCCTTAGTCTTGTTTGCCCTTGCCGTGCCGTTCCTTCCGTTACCCTTGCCTTGCCTGCTTTCCCTTGCCTTCCTAACCTTCCGTTACTCTTTGCTTGCCTTCCGTGCATTACCTAGCCTTGCGTTGTCGTGCCTTAGCCTTTTTTCACCTTGCCATAGCCTTGCTTGCGTTGCCTTGCTTTGCCTTGCATTCCTTGCGTTCCGTTACTCTTTGCTTGCCTTCCGTGCATTGCCTAGCCTTGCGTTGTCGTGCCTTAGCCTTGCCTCGCCTAACCGTGCCTTGCCTTGCGTTACCCTTTCGTTGCCTTGCCTTGCATTGCCTAGCCGTGCGTTGTCGTGCATTAGCCTTGCCGTGCCTTACCGTGCCTTGCCTTGCGTTACCCTTTCCTTGCCTGGCCGTGCATTGCCTAGCCGTGCGTTGCCGTGCCTTAGCCTTTTTTCCTCTTGCCGTGCCGCTCCTGCTTTCCCTTCCCTTCCTTGCCTTCCGTTACTCTTTGCTTGCCTTCCGTGCATTGCCTAGCCTTGCGTTGTCGTGCATTAGCCTTGCCTCCCCAAACCGTGCCTTGCCTTGCGTTACCCTTACCTTGCCTTGCCCTGCATTGCCTAGCCCTGTGTTGTCGTGCCTTAGCCTTGTTTCCCCTTACCGTGCCGTTCCTTTCGTTACCCTTGCCTTCCCCTGCTTTCCCTTGCATTCCTTGCCTTCCGTTACTCTTTGCTTGCCTTCCGTGCACTGCCTAGCCTTGCGTTGTCGTGCCTTAGCCTTTTTTCAACTTGCCATAGCCTTGCTTGCGTTGCCTTGCTTTGCCTTGCATTCCTTGCCTTCCGTTACTCTGCTTGCCTTCCGTGCATTGCCTAGACTTGCGCTGTCGTGCATTAGCCTTGCCTTGCCTCACAGTGCCTTGCCTTGCGTTACCTTTTCCTTGGCTGGCCGTGCATTGCCTAGCCGTGCGTTGTGGTGCCTTAGCCTTGTTTCACCTTGCCATAGCCTTGCTTTCTTTGCCTTGCCTTCCTTCCATTCCGTTACTCATTGCTTGACTTCCGTGCATTGCCTAGCCTTGCGTTGTCGTGCCTTAGCCTTTTTTCACCTTGCCATAGCCTTGCTTGCGTTGCCTTGCTTTGCCTTGCATTACTTGCCTTCCGTTACTCTTTGCTTGCCTTCCGTGCATTGCTTAGCCTTGCGTTGTCGTGCCTTAGCCTTGCCTCGCCTGACCGTGCCTTGCCTTGCGTTACCCTTTCCTTGCCTTGCCGTGCATTGCGTAGCCCTGCGTTGTCGTGCATTAGCCTTGCCTTGCCTTACCGTGCCTTGCCTTGCGTTACCCTTTCCTTGCCTGGCCGTGCATTGCTTAGCCTTGCGTTGCCGTGCCTTAGCCTTGATTCCCCTTGCCGTGCCGTGCCTGTTGTTACACTTGCCTTGCCTTGCTTTGCCTTGCCTTCCTTTCCTTCCGTTACTCTTTCCTTGCCTAGCCGTGCACTGCGTAGCCTTGCGTTGTCGTGCATTACCCTTGCCTCGCCTGACCGTGCCTTGCCTTGCGTTACGCTTTCCTTGCGTTGCCGTGCATTGTCTAGCCGTGCGTTGTCGTGCTTGAGCCTTGTTTCCCCTTACCGTGCCGTTCGTTCCGTTACCCTTGCCTTCCCTTGCTTTCCCTTGCCGTCCTTGCCTTCCGTTACTCTTTGCTTGCCTTCCGTGCATTGCCCAGCCTTGCGTTGTCGTGCCTTAGCCTTGCGTCGCCTGACCGTGCCTTGCCTGGCGTTACCCTTACCTTGCCTTGCTTTCCCTTGCGTTCCTTGCCTTCCGTTACTTTTTGCTTACCTTACGTGCATTGCCTATCCTTGCGTTGTCGTGCCTTAGCCTTGCCTTCTCTCACCGTGCCTTGCCTTGCGTTACCCTTTCCTTGCCTTGCCCTGCATTGCCTAGCCGTGCGTTGTCGTGCATTAGCCTTGCCTTGCCTCACCGTGCCTTGCCTTGCGTTACCCTTTCCTTGCCTTGCCCTGCATTGCCTAGCCGTGCGTTGTCGTTCCTTAGCCTTGTTTCCCCTTGCCGTGCCGTGCCTTTTGTTACACTTGCCTTGACTGGATTCGCCTTGCCTTCCTTTCCTTCCGTTACTCTTTCCTTGCCTTACCGTGCACTGCCTAGCCTTGCGTTGTCGTGCATTAGCCTTGCCTTGCCTGACAGTGCCTTGCCTTGCGTTACCCTTTCCTTGCCTTGCCGTGCATTGCCTAACCGTGCTTTGTCGTGCCTTAGCCTTGTTTCACCTTGCCATAGCCTTGCTTGCGTTGCCTTGCTTTGCCTTGCCTTCCTTGCCTTCCGTTACTCTTTGCTTGCCTTCCGTGCATTGCCTAGCCTTGCGTTGTCGTGCCTTAGCCTTACCTCGCCTGACAGTGCCTTGCCTTGCCTTACCCTTTCCTTGCCTGGCCGTGCATTGCCTAGCCGTGCGTTGCCGTGCCTTAGCCTTCTTTCCCCTTGCAGAGCCGTTCCTTCCGATTCCATTGACTTGCCTTGCTTTCCCTTGATTTCCTTGCCTTCCGTTACTCTTTGCTTGCCTCCCGTGCATTGCCTAGCCTTGCGTTGTCGTGCCTTAGCCTTGTTTCACCTTGCCATAGACTTGCTTGCGTTGCCTTGCTTTGCCTTGCCTTCCTTGCCTTCCGTTACTCTTTCCTTGCCTTCCGTGCATTGCCTAGCCTTGCGTTGTCTTGCCTTAGCCTTTTTTCACCTTGCCATAGACTTGCTTGCTTTGCCTTGCTTTGCCTTGCATTCCTTGCCTTCCGTTACTCTTTGTTTGCCTTCCGTGCATTGCCTAGCCTTGCGTTGTCGTGCCTTATCCTTGCCTCGCCTGACGGTGCTTTGCCTTGCGTTACCCTTTCCTTTCCTGGCCGTGCATTGCCTAGCCGTGCGTGGCCGTTCCTTAGCCTTGTTTCCCCTTGCCGTGCCGTGCCTTTTGTTACACTTGCCTTGCCTTGCTTTGCCTTGCCTTCCTTTAATTTCGTTACTCTTTCCTTGCCTAGCCGTGCACTGCCTAGCCTTGCGTTGTCGTGCATTAGCCTTGCCTCCCCAAACCGTGCCTTGCCTTGCGTTACCCTTTCCTTGGCTGGCCGTGCATTGCCTAGCCGTGCGTTGCCGAGCCTTGGCCTTGTTTCCCCTTGCCATGCCGTTGCTTCCATTACCCTTACCATGACTTGCTTTCCCTTGCTTTCCTTGGCTTCCGTTACTCTTTGCTTACCTTCCGTGTATTGCCTAGGCTTGCGTTGTCGTGCATTAGCCTTGCCTCGCCTGACAGTGCCTTGCCTTGCGTTACCCTTTCCTTGCCTGGCCGTGCATTGCCCAGCCGTGCGTTGCCGTACCTTAGCATTGTTTCCCCTTGCAGAGCCGTTCCTTCGTTACCCTTCCCTTGCCTTGCTTTGCCTTGCCTTCCTTGCCTTCCGTTACTCTTTGCTTGCCTCCCGTGCATTGCCTAGCCTTGCGTTGTCGTGCCTTAGCCTTGTTTCACCTTGCCATAGACTTGCTTGCCTTGCCTTGCTTTGCCTTGCCTTCCTTGCCTTCCGTTACTCTTTGCTTGCCTTGCCGTGCTTTGCCTAGCCGTGCATTGTCGTGCATTAGCCTTGCCTTGCCTCACCGTGCCTGGCCTTGCGCTACCCTTTCCTTCCCTATCCGTGGATTCCCTAGCTGTGCGTTGTCGTGGCTTACCCTTGTTTCCCCTTGCGGTGCCGTGCCTTCCGTTACCCTTGCCTTGCCTTGCTTTCCCTTGCCTTCCTTGCCTTCCGTTACTATTTCCTTGCCTAGCTGTGCACTGCCCAGCCTTGCGTTGTCGTGCCGTAGCCTTGTTTCACCTTGCCATAGCCTTGCTTGCGTTGCCTTGCTTTGCTTTGCCTTCCTTGCCTTCCGTTACTCTTTGCTTGCCTTCCGTGCATTGCCTAGCCTTGCGTTGTCGTGCCGTAGCCTTGTTTCACCTTGCCATAGCCTTGCTTGCGTTGCCTTGCTTTGCTTTGCCTTCCTTGCCTTCCGTTACTCTTTCCTTGCCTTGCCGTGCATTGCCTAGCCGTGCGTTGTCGTGCATTAGCCTTGCCTTGCCTCACCGTGCCTTGCCTTGCGTTACCCTTTCCTTGCCTTGCCGTGGATCGCCTAGCCGTGCGTTGTCGTGCCTTAGCCTTGTTTCCCCTTGCCGTGCCGTTCATTCCATTACCCTTACCTTGCCTTGCTTTACCTTGCTTTCCTTGGCTTCCGTTACTCTTTGCTTACATTCCGTGCATTGCCTAGCCTTGCGTTGTCGTGCCTTAGCCTTGCCTCGCCTGACAGTGCCTTGCCTTGCGTTACCCTTTCCTTGCCTGGCCGTGCATTGCCTAGCTATGCGTTGCCGTGCCTTAGCCTTGTTTCCCCTTGCAGAGCCGTTCCTTCCGTTACCCTTCCCTTGCCTTGCTTTGCCTTGCCTTCCTTGCCTTCCGTTACTCTTTTCTTGCCTCCCGTGCATTGCCTAGCCTTGCGTTTTCGTGCCTTAGCCTTGTTTCACCTTGCCATAGACTTGCTTGCGTTGCCTTGCTTTGCCTTGCCTTCCTTGCCTTCCGTTACTCTTTGCTTGCCTTGCCGTGCATTGCCTAGCCTTCCGTTGTCGTGCATTAGACTTGCCTTGCCTCACCGTGCCTTGCCTTGCGTTACCCTTTCTTGCCTGGCCGTGCATTTCCTAGCCGTGCGGTGCCGTGCCTTAGCCTTGTTTCCCCTTGCCGTGCCGTGCCTTTTGTTACACTTGCCTTGCCTGGCTTTGCCTTGCCTTCCTTTCCTTCCGTTACTCTTTCCTTACCTTGCCGTGCACTGCCTAGCCTTGCGTTGTCGTGCATTAGCCTTGCCTTGCCTCACCGTGCCTTGCCTTACGTTACCTTTTCTTTGGCTGGCCGTGCATCGCCTAGCCGTGCGTTGCCGTGCCTTAGCCTTGTTTCCCCTTGCCGTGCCGTTCCTTCCATTACCCTTACCATGCCTTGCTTTCCCTTGCCTTCCTTGGCTTCCGTTACTCTTTGCTTACCTTCCGTGTATTGCCTAGCCTTGCGTTGTCGTGCCTTAGCCTTGCCTCGCCTGACAGTGCCTTGCCTTGCGTTACCCTTTCCTTGCCTGGCCGTGCATTGCCCAGCCGTGCGTTGCCGTGCCTTAGCATTGTTTCCCCTTGCCGAGCCGTTCCTTCCGTTACCCTTGCCTTGCCTTGCTTTCCCTTGCCTTCCTTGCCTTCCGTTAATCTTTGCTTGCCTTCCGTGCATTGCCTAGCCTTGCGTTGTCGTGCCTTAGCCTTGGCTCGCCTGACCGTGCCTTCCCTTGCGTTACCCTTTCCTTGCCTTGCCGTGCATTGCCTAGCCGTGCGTTGTCGTGCCTTAGCCTTGTTTCCCCTTACCGAGCCGTTCATTCCATTACCCTTACCTTGCCTTGCTTTCCCTTGCTTTCCTTGGCTTCCGTTACTCTTTGCTTACATTCCGTGCATTGCCTAGCCTTGCGTTGTCGTGCCTTAGCCTTGCCTCGCCTGACAGTGCCTTGCCTTGCGTTACCCTTTCCTTGCCTGGCCGTGCATTGCCTAGCCTTGCGTTGCCGTGCCTTAGACTTGTTTCCCCTTGCAGAGCCGTTCCTTCGTTACCCTTCCCTTGCCTTGCTTTGCCTTGCCTTCCTTGCCTTCCGTTACTCTTTGCTTGCCTCCCGTGCATTGCCTAGCCTTGCGTTGTCGTGCCTTAGCCTTGTTTCACCTTGCCATAGACTTGCTTGCGTTGCCTTGCTTTGCCTTGCCTTCCTTGCCTTCCGTTACTCTTTGCTTGCCTTGCCGTGCATTGCCTAGCCGTGCATTGTCGTGCATTAGCCTTGCCTTGCCTCACCGTGCCAGGCCTTGCGCTACCCTTACCTTCCCTATCCGTGGATTCCCTAGCTGTGCGTTGTCGTGGCTTACCCTTGTTTCCCCTTGCGGTGCCGTGCCTTCCGTTACCCTTGCCTTGCCTTGCTTTCCCTTGCCTTCCTTGCCTTCCGTTACTATTTCCTTGCCTAGCTGTGCACTGCCCAGCCTTGCGTTGTCGTGCCGTAGCCTTGTTTCACCTTGCCATAGCCTTGCTTGCGTTGCCTTGCTTTGCTTTGCCTTCCTTGCCTTCCGTTACTCTTTGCTTGCCTTCCGTGCATTGCCTAGCCTTGCGTTGTCGTGCCTTAGCCTTTATTCACCTTTCCATAGCCTTGCTTGCCTTGCCTTGCTTTGCCTGGCCTTCCTTTCCTTTCGTTACTCTTTCCTTGCCTAACCGTGCACTGCCTAGCCTTGCGTTGTCGTGCCGTAGCCTTGTTTCACCTTGCCATAGCCTTGCTTGCGTTGCCTTGCTTTGCTTTGCCTTCCTTGCCTTCCGTTACTCTTTGCTTGCCTTCCGTGCATTGCCTAGCCTTGCGTTGTCGTGCCTTAGCCTTTTTTCACCTTTCCATAGCCTTGCTTGCCTTGCCTTGCTTTGCCTTGCCTTCCTTTCCTTTCGTTACTCTTTCCTTGCCTAACCGTGCACTGCCTAGCCTTGCGTTGTCGTGCATTAGCCTTGCCTCCCCAAACCGTGCCTTGCCTTGCGTTACCCTTTCCTTGCCTTGCCCTGCACTGCCTAGCCCTGCGTTGTCGTGCCTTAGCATTGTTTCCCCTTACCGTGCCGTTCCTTCCGTTACCCTTGCATTCCCTTGCTTTCCCTTGCCTTCCTTGCCTTCCGTTACTCTTTGCTTTCCTTTCGTGCATTGCCTAGCCTTGCGTTGTCGTTCCTTAGCCTTGCCTCGCCTGACCGTGCCTTGCCTTGCGTTACCCTTTCCTTCCCTTGCCGTGCATTGCCTAGCCGTGCGTTGTCTTGCATTAGCCTTGCCTTGCCTCACCGTGCCTTGAATTGCGTTACGCTTTCCTTGCGTTGCCGTGCATTGCCTAGCCGTGCGTTGTCGTGCCTTAGCCTTGTTTCCCCTTGCCGTGCCGTTCCTTCCGTTACCCTTGCCTTGCGTTGCTTTCCCTGGCCTTCCTTGCCTTCCCTTACTCTTTGCTTGGCTTCCGTGTATTGCCTAGCCTTGCGTTGTCGTGCCTTAGCCTTGCCTTGCCTGACCCTGCCTTGCCTTGCGTTAGGCTTTCCTTGCCTTGCCGTGCATTGCCTAGCCGTGCGTTGTCGTGCCTTAGCCTTCTTTTCCCTTGCCGTGTCGTGCCTTTTGTTACACTTGCCTTGCCTGGATTTGCCTTGCCTTCCTTTCCTTCCGTTACTCTTTCCTTGCCTTACCGTGCACTGCCTAGCCTTGCGTTGTCGTGCATTAGCCTTGCCTTGCCTGACCGTGCCTTGCCTGGCGTTACCCTTACCTTGCCTTGCTTTCCCTTGCTTTCCTTGCCTTCCGTTACTGTTTGCTTACCTTACGTGCATTGCCTATCCTTGCGTTGTCGTGCCTTAGCCTTGCCTTGCCTGACAGTGCCTTGCCTTGCGTTACCCTTTCCTTGCCTTGCGGTGCATTGCCTAACCGTGCTTTGTCGTGCCTTAGGCTTGTTTCCCCTTGCCGAGCCGTTCCTTCCGTTACCCTTGCCTTGCCTTGCTTTCACTTTCCTTAATTGCCTTCCGTTACTCTTTGCTTGCCTCCCGTGCATTGCCTACCCTTGCGTTGTCGTGCCTTAGCCTTGTTTCACCTTGCCATAGCCTTGCTTGCATTGCCTTGCTTTGCCTTGCCTTCCTTGCCTTCCGTTACTCTTTGCTTGCCTTCCGTGCATTGCCTAACCTTGCGTTGTCTTGACTTAGCCTTTTATCACCTTGCCATAGCCTTGCTTGCGTTGACTTGCTTTGCCTTGCATTCCTTGCCTTCCGTTACTCTTTGCTTGCCTTCCGAGCATTGCCTAGCCTTGCGTTGTAGTGCCTTAGCCTTGCCTCGCCTTACCGTGCCTTGCCTTGCGTTACCCTTTCCTAGCCTTGCCGTGCATTGCCTAGCCGTGCGTTGTCGTGCATTAGCCTTGCCTTGCCTTACCGTGCCTTGCCTTGCGTTACCCTTTCCTTGCCTGGCCGTGCATTGCCTAGCCGTGCGTTGCCGTTCCTTAGCCTTGTTTCCCCTTGCCGTGCCGTGCCTTTTGTTACACTTGCCTTGCCTTGCTTTGCCTTGCCTTCCTTTCCTTCCGTTACTCTTTCCTTGCCTAGCCGTGCACTGCCTAGCCTTGCGTTGTCGTGCATTAGCCTTGCCTCCCCAATCCGTGCCTTGCCTTCCGTTACCCTTTCCTTGCCTTGCCCTGCATTGCCTAGCCCTGCGTTGTCATGCCTTGAGCCTTGTTTCCCCTTACCGTGCCGTTCCTTCCGTTACCCTTGCCTTGCCTTGCTTTCCCTTGCCTTCCTTGCCTTCCGTTACTCTTTGCTTGCCTTCCGTGCATTGCCTAGCCTTGCGTTGTCGTGCCTTAGCCTTGCCACGCCTGACCGTGCCTTGCCTTGCGTTACCCTTTTCCTTGCAATGCCGTGCATTGCCTAGCCGTGCGTTGTCGTGCATTAGCCTTGCCTTGCCTCACCGTGCCTTGCCTTGCGTTACCCTTGCCTTGCCTTGCCGTGCATTGCCTAGCCGTGCGTTGTCGTGCCTTAGCCTTGTTTCCCCTTGCCGTGCAGTTCCTTCCGTTACCCTTGCCTTGCCTTGCTTTCCCTTGCCTTCCTTGCCTTCCGTTACTCTTTGCTTGCCTTCCGTGCATTGCCTAGCCTTGCGTTGTCGTGCCTTAGCCTTGCCTCGCCTGTCCGTGCCTTGCTTGCGTTACCCTTTCCTTGCCTTGCCGTGCATTGCCTAGCCGTGCGATGTCGTGCATTAGCCTTGCCTTGCCTCACAGTGCCTTGCCTTGCGTTACCCTTTCCTTGCCTTGCCGTGCATTGCCTAGCCGTGCGTTGTCGTGCCTTAGCCTTGTTTCCCCTTGCCGTGCCGTGCCTTTTGTTACACTTGCCTTGCCTGGCTTTGCCTTGCCTTCCTTTCCTTCCGTTACTCTTTACTTGCCTTGCCGTGCACTGCCTAGCCTTGCGTTGTCGTGCATTAGCCTTGCCTTGCCTGACCGTGCCTTGCCTGGCGTTACCATTTCCTTGCCTTGCCCTACATTGCCTAGCCCTGCGTTGTCGTGCCTTAGACTTGTTTCCCCTTGCCGTGCCGTTCTTTCCATTACCCTTACCTTGCCTTGCTTTCCCTTGCTTTCCTTGCCTTCCGTTACTCTTTGCTTACCTTCCGTGCATTGCCTAGCCTTGCGTTGTCGTGCCTTAGCCTTGCCTCGCCTGACAGTACCTTGCATTGCGTTGCGCTTTCCTTGCGTTGCCGTGCATTGCCTAGCCGTGCGTTGTCGTGCCTTAGCCTTGATTCCCCTTGCCGTGCCGTTCCTTCCGTTACCCTTGCCTTGCCTTGCTGTCCCTTGCCTTCCTTGCCTTCCGTTACTCTTTGCTTACCTTCCGTGCATTGCATAGCCTTGCGTTGTCGTGCCTTAGCCTTGCCTCGCCTGACCGTGCCTTGCCTTGCGTTACGCTTTCCTTGCCTTGCCGTGCATTGCCTAGCCGTGCGTTGTCGTGCCTTAGCCTTCTTTCCCCTTGCCGTGTCGTGCCTTTTGTTACACTTGCCTTGCCTGGATTTGCCTTGCCTTCCTTTCCTTCCGTTACTCTTTCCTTGCCTTACCGTGCACTGCCTAGCCTTGCGTTGTCGTGCATTAGCCTTGCCTTGCCTGACCGTGCCTTGCCTGGCGTTACCCTTACCTTGCCTTGCTTTCCCTTGCTTTCCTTGCCTTCCGTTACTGTTTGCTTACCTTACGTGCATTGCCTATCCTTGCGTTGTCGTGCCTTAGCCTTGCCTTGCCTGACAGTGCCTTGCCTTGCGTTACCCTTTCCTTGCCTTGCGGTGCATTGCCTAACCGTGCTTTGTCGTGCCTTAGGCTTGTTTCCCCTTGCCGAGCCGTTCCTTCCGTTACCCTTGCCTTGCCTTGCTTTCACTTTCCTTAATTGCCTTCCGTTACACTTTGCTTGCCTCCCGTGCATTGCCTACCCTTGCGTTGTCGTGCCTTAGCCTTGTTTCACCTTACCATAGCCTTGCTTGCATTGCCTTGCTTTGCCTTGCCTTCCTTGCCTTCCGTTACTCTTTGCTTGCCTTCCGTGCATTGCCTAACCTTGCGTTGTCTTGACTTAGCCTTTTATCCCCTTGCCATAGCCTTGCTTGCGTTGCTCTTTGCTTGCCTTCCGGCATTGCCTAGCCTTGCGTTGTGTGCCTTAGCCTTGCCTCGCCTACCGTGCCTTGCCTTGCGTTACCCTTTCCTTGCCTTGCCGTGCATTGCCTAGCCGTGCGTTGTCGTGCATTAGCCTTGCCTTGCCTTACCGTGCCTTGCCTTGCGTTACCCTTTCCTTGCCTGGCCGTGCATTGCCTAGCCGTGCGTTGCCGTTCCTTAGCCTTGTTTCCCCTTGCCGTGCCGTGCCTTTTGTTACACTTGCCTTGCCTTGCTTTGCCTTGCCTTCCTTTCCTTTCGTTACTCTTTCCTTGCCTAGCCGTGCACTGCCTAGCCTTGCGTTGTCGTGCATTAGCCTTGCCTTGCCTCCGTGCCTTGCCTTCCGTTACCCTTTCCTTGCCTTGCCCTTACTCTTTGCTTGCCTTCCGTGCATTGCCTAGCCGGCGTTGTCGTGCCTTAGCCTTGTTTCCCCTTGCCGTGCCGTTCCTTCCGTTACCCTTGCCTTGCCTTGCTTTCCCTTGCCTTCCTTGCCTTCCGTTACTCTTTGCTTGCCTTCCGTGCATTGCCTAGCCTTGCGTTGTCGTGCCTTAGCCTTGCCTCGCCTGACCGTGCCTTGCCTTGCGTTACCTTTCCTTGCCTGCCGTGCATTGCCTAGCCGTGCGTTGTCGTGCATTAGCCTTGCCTTGCCTCACCGTGCCTTGCCTTGCGTTACCCTTTCCTTGCCTTGCCGTGCATTGCCTAGCCGTGCGTTGTCGTGCCTTAGCCTTGTTTCCCCTTGCCGTGCCGTTCCTTCCGTTACCCTTGCCTTGCCTTGCTTTCCCTTGCCTTCCTTGCCTTCCGTTACTCTTTGCTTGCCTTCCGTGCATTGACTAGCCTTGCGTTGTCGTGCCTTAGCCTTGCCTCGCCTGACCGTGCCTTAGCTTGCGTTACCCTTTCCTTGCCTTGCCGTGCATTGCCTAGCCGTGCGATGTCGTGCATTAGCCTTGCCTTGCCTCACAGTGCCTTGCCTTGCGTTACCCTTTCCTTGCCTTGCCGTGCATTGCCTAGCCGTGCGTTGTCGTGCCTTAGCCTTGTTTCCCCTTGCCGTGCCGTGCCTTTTGTTACACTTGCCTTGCCTGGCTTTGCCTTGCCTTCCTTTCCTTCCGTTACTCTTTCCTTACCTTGCCGTGCACTGCCTAGCCTTGCGTTGTCGTGCATTAGCCTTGCCTTGCCTGACCGTGCCTTGCCTGGCGTTACCATTTCCTTGCCTTGCCCTGCATTGCCTAGCCCTGCGTTGTCGTGCCTTAGACTTGTTTCCCCTTGCCGTGCCGTTCTTTCCATTACCCTTACCTTGCCTTGCTTTCCCTTGCTTTCCTTGCCTTCCGTTACTCTTTGCTTACCTTCCGTGCATTGCCTAGGCTTGCGTTGTCGTGCCTTAGCCTTGCCTCGCCTGACAGTACCTTGCCTTGCGTTACGCTTTCCTTGCGTTGCCGTGCATTGCCTAGCCGTGCGTTGTCGTGCCTTAGCCTTGTTTCCCCTTGCCGTGCCGTTCCTTCCGTTACCCTTGCCTTGCCTTGCTGTCCCTTGCCTTCCTTGCCTTCCGTTACTCTTTGCTTGCCTTCCGTGCATTGCATAGCCTTGCGTTGTCGTGCCTTAGCCTTGCCTCGCCTGACCGTGCCTTGCCTTGCGTTACGCTTTCCTTGCGTTGCCGTGCATTGCCTAGCCGTGCGTTGTCGTGCCTTAGCCTTGTTTCCCCTTGCCGTGCCGTTCCTTCCGTTACCCTTGCCTTGCCTTGCTTTCCCTTGCCTTCCTTGCCTTCCGTTACTCTTTGCTTACCTTCCGTGCATTGCCTAGGCTTGCGTTGTCGTGCCTTAGCCTTGCCTCGCCTGATAGTACCTTGCCTTGCGTTACGCTTTCCTTGCGTTGCCGTGCATTGCCTAGCCGTGCGTTGTCGTGCTTGAGCCTTGTTTCCCCTTACCGTGCCGTTCGTTCCATTACCCTTGCCTTCCCTTGCTTTCCCTTGCCGTCCTTGCCTTCCGTTACTCTTTGCTTGCCTTCCGTGCATTGCCTAGCCTTGCGTTGTCGTGCCTTAGCCTTGCCTCGCCTGACCGTGCCTTGCCTTGCGTTACCCTTTCCTTGCCTTGCCGTGCATTGGCTAGTCGTGCGTTGTCGTGCATTAGCCTTGCCTTGCCTCACCGTGCCTTGCCTTGCGTTACCCCTTCCTTGCCTTGCCGTGCATTGCCTAGCCGTGCGTTGTCGTGCCTTAGCCTTGTTTCCCCTTGCCGTGCCGTGCCTTTTGTTACACTTGCCTTGCCTGGATTTGCCTTGCCTTCCGTTCCTTCCGTTACTCTTTCCTTGCCTTACCGTGCACTGCCTAGCCTTGCGTTTTCGTGCATTAGCCTTGCCTTGCCTGACCGTGCCTTGCCTGGCGTTACCCTTACCTTGCCTTGCTTTCCCTTGCTTTCCTTTCCTTCCGTTACTCTTTGCTTACCTTACGTGCATTGCCTAGCCTTGCGTTGTCGTGCCTTAGCCTTGCCTTCCCTGACAGTGCCTTGCCTTGCGTTACCCTTTCCTTCCCTTGCCGTGCATTGCCTAACCGTGCTTTGTCGTGCCGTAGCCTTGTTTGACCTTGCCATAGCCTTGCTTGCGTTGCCTTGCTTTGCCTTGCCTTCCTTGCCTTCCGTTACTCTTTGCTTGCCTTCCGTGCATTGCCTAGCCTTGCGTTGTCGTGCCTTAGCCTTGCCTCGCCTGACCGTGCCTTGCCTTGCGTTACCCTTTCCTTGCCTTGCCGTGCATTGGCTAGTCGTGCGTTGTCGTGCATTAGCCTTGCCTTGCCTCACCGTGCCTTGCCTTGCGTTACCCTTTCCTTGCCTTGCCGTGCATCGCCTAGCCGTGCGTTGTCGTGCCTCAGCCTTGTTTCCCCTTGCCGAGCCGTTCATTCCATTACCCTTACCTTGCCTTGCTTTACCTTGCTTTCCTTGGCTTCCGTTACTCTTTGCTTACATTCCGTGCATTGCCTAGCCTTGCGTTGTCGTGCCTTACATTTGCCTCGCCTGACAGTGCCTTGCCTTGCGTTACCCTTTCCTTGCCTGGCCGTGCATTGCCTAGCCATGCGTTGCCGTGCCTTAGCCTTGTTTCCCCTTGCAGAGACGTTCCTTCCGTTACCCTTCACTTGCCTTGCTTTGCCTTGCCTTCCTTGCCTTCCGTTACTCTTTGCTTGCCTCCCGTGCATTGCCTAGACTTGCGTTGTCGTGCCCTAGCCTTGTTTCACCTTGCCATAGACGTGCTTGCGTTGCCTTGCTTTGCCTTGCCTTCCTTGCCTTCCGTTACTCTTTGCTTGCCTTCCGTGCATTGCCTAGCCGAGCGTTGTCGTGCCTTAGCCTTGTTTCCCCTTGCCGTGCCGTTCCTTCCGTTACCCTTGCCTTGCCTTGCTTTCCCTGGCCTTCCTTGCCTTCCCTTACTCTTTCCTTGGCTTCCGTGTATTGCCTAGCCTTGCGTTGTCGTGCATTAGCCGTGCCTTGCCTCGCCGTGCCTTGCCTTGCGTTACCCTTTCTTGCCTGGCCGTGCATTTCCTAGCCGTGCGTTGCCGTGCCTTAGCCTTGTTTCCCCTTGCCGTACCGTGCCTTTTGTTACACTTGCCTTGCCTGGCTTTGCCTTGCCTTCCTTTCCTTCCGTTACTCTTTCCTTACCTTGCCGTGCACTGCCTAGCCTTGCGTTGTCGTGCATTAGCCTTGCCTTGCCTCACCGTGCCTTGCCTTGCGTTACCTTTTCCTTGGCTGGCCGTGCATTGCCTAGCCGTGCGTTGCCGTGCCTTACCCTTGTTTCCCCTTGCCGTGCCGTTCCTTCCATTACCCTTACCATGCCTTGCTTTCCCTTGCTTTCCTTGGCTTCCGTTACTCTTTGCTTACCTTCCGTGTATTGCCTAGCCTTGCGTTGTCGTGCCTTAGCCTTGTTTCACCTTGCCATAGACTTGCTTGCGTTGCCTTGCTTTGCCTTGCCTTCCTTGCCTTCCGTTACTCTTTGCTTGCCTTGCCGTGCATTGCCTAGCCGTGCATTGTCGTGAATTAGCCTTGCCTTGCCTCACCGTGCCTGGCCTTGCGTTACCCTTTCCTTGCCTTGCCCTGCATTGCCTAGCCCTGCGTTGTCGTGCCTTAGCATTGTTTCCCCTTACCGTGCCGTTCCTTCCGTTACCCTTGCATTCCCTTGCTTTCCCTTGCCTTCCTTGCCTTCCGTTACTCTTTGCTTTCCTTCCGTGCATTGCCTAGCCTGGCGTTGTCGTTCCTTAGCCTTGCCTCGTCTGACCGTGCCTTGCCTTGCGTTACCCTTTCCTTCCCTTGCCGTGCATTGCCTAGCCGTGCGTTGTCGTGCATTAGCCTTGCCTTGCCTCACCGTGCCTTGCCTTGCGTTACCCTTTCCTTCCCTTGCCGTGCACTGCCTAGCCTTGCGTTGTCGTGCATTAGCCTTGCATTTCCTGACAGTGCCTTGCCTTGCGTTACCCTTTCCTTCCCTTGCCGTGCATTGCCTAGCCTTGCGTTGTCGTGCCTTAGCCTTGTTTCACCTTGCCATAGACTTTCTTGCGTTGCCTTGCTTTGCCTTGCCTTCCTTGCCTTCCGTTACTCTTTCCTTGCCTTCCGTGCATTGCCTAGCCTTGCGTTGTCTTGCCTTAGCCTTTTTTCACCTTGCCATAGACTTGCTTGCTTTGCCTTGCTTTGCCTTGCATTCCTTGCCTTCCGTTACTCTTTGTTTGCCTTCCGTGCATTGCCTAGCTTTGCGTTGTCGTGCCTTATCCTTGCCTCGCCTGACCGTGCTTTGCCTTGCGTTACCCTTTCCTTGCCTTGCCGTGCATTGCCTAACCGTGCGTTGTCGTGCATTAGCCTTGCCTTGCCTTCCCGTGCCTTGCCTTGCGTTACCCTTTCCTTGCCTGGCCGTGCATTGCCTAGCCGTGCGTGGCCGTTCCTTAGCCTTTTTTCCCCTTGCCGTGCCGTTCTTTCCCTTGCCCTTACCTTGCCTTGCTTTCCCTTGCTTTCCTTGCCTTCCGTTACTCTTTGCTTACCTTCCGTGCATTGCCTAGACTTGCGTTGTCGTGCCTTAGCCTTACCTCGCCTGACAGTACCTTGCCTTGCGTTACGCTTTCCTTGCGTTGCCGTGCATTGCCTAGCCGTGCGTTGTCGTGCCTTAGCCTTGTTTCCCCTTTCCTTGCCGTTCCTTCCGTTACCCTTGCCTTGCCTTGCTTTCCCTTGCCTTCCTTACCTTCCGTTACTCTTTGCTTGCCTCCCGTGCATTGCCTAGCCTTGCGTTGTAGTGCCTTAGCCTTGTTTCACCTTGCCATAGACTTGCTTGCCTTGCCTTGCTTTGCCTTGCCTTCCTTGCCTTCCGTTACTCTTTGCTTGCCTTCCGTGCATTGCCTAGCCGAGCGTAGTCGGGCCTTAGCCTTGTTTCCCCTTGACGTGCCGTTACTTCCTTTACCCTTGCCTTGCCTTGCTTTCCCTGGCCTTCCTTGCCTTCCCTTACTCTTTGCTTGGCTTCCGTGTATTGCCTAGCCTTGCGTTGTCGTGCTTTAGCCTTGCCTTGCCTCACCGTGCCTTGCCTTGCGTTACCCTTTCTTGCCTGGCCGTGCATTTCCTAGCCGTGCGTTGCCGTGCCTTAGCCTTGTTTTCCCTTGCCGTGCCGTGCCTTTTGTTACACTTGCCTTGCCTGGCTTTGCCTTGCCTTCCTTTCCTTACGTTACTCTTTCCTTACCTTGCCGTGCACTGCCTAGGCTTTCGTTGTCGTGCATTAGCCTTGCCTTGCCTCACCGTGCCTTGCCTTGCGCTACCCTTTCCTTCCCTATCCGTGGATTCCATAGCTGTGCGTTGTCGTGGCTTACCCTTGTTTCCCCTTGCGGTGCCGTGCCTTCCGTTACCCTTGCCTTGCCTTGCTTTCCCTTGCCTTCCTTGCCTTCCGTTACTATTTCCTTGCCTAGCTGTGCACTGCCCAGCCTTGCGTTGTCGTGCCGTAGCCTTGTTTCACCTTGCCATAGCCTTGCTTGCGTTGCCTTGCTTTGCTTTGCCTTCCTTGCCTTCCGTTACTCTTTGCTTGCCTTCCGTGCATTGCCTAGCCTTGCGTTGTCGTGCCTTAGCCTTTTTTCACCTTTCCATAGCCTTGCTTGCCTTGCCTTGCTTTGCCTTGCCTTCCTTTCCTTTCGTTACTCTTTCCTTGCCTAACCGTGCACTGCCTAGCCTTGCGTTGTCGTGCATTAGCCTTGCCTCCCCAAACCGTGCCTTGCCTTGCGTTACCCTTTCCTTGCCTTGCCCTGCATTGCGTAGCCCTGCGTTGTCGTGCATTAGCCTTGCCTTGCCTTACCGTGCCTTGCCTTGCGTTACCCTTTCCTTGCCTTGCCGTGCATTGCCTAGGCGTGCGTTGTCGTGCCTTAGCCTTGTTTCCCCTTGCCGTGCCGTTCCTTCCGTTACCCTTGCCTTGCCTTGCTTTCCCTTGCTTTCCTTCCCTTCCGTTACTCTTTGCTTACCTTCCGTGCATTGCCTAGCCTTGCGTTGTCGTGCCTTAGCCTTGCTTCGCCTGACAGTACCTTGCCTTGCGTTACGCTTTCCTTGCGTTGCCGTGCATTGCCTAGCCGTGCGTTGTCGTGCCTTAGCCTTGATTCCACTTGCCGTGCCGTTCCTTCCGTTACACTTGCCTTGCCTTGCTTTCCCTTGCCTTCCTTGTCTTCCGTTACTCTTTGCTTGCCTTCCGTTCATTGCCTAGCATTGCGTTGTCGTGCCTTAGCCTTGCCTCGCCTGACCGTGCCTTGCCTTGCGTTAGGCTTTCCTTGCCTTGCCGTGCATTGCCTAGCCGTGCGTTTTCGTGCCTTAGCCTTGTTTCCCCTTGCCGTGTCGTGCCTTTTGTTACACTTGCCTTGCCTGGATTTGCCTTGCCTTCCTTTCCTTCCGTTACTCTTTCCTTGCATTACCGTGCACTGCCTAGCCTTGCGTTGTCGTGCCTTAGCCTTGCCTTGCATGACCGTGCCTTGCCTGCCGTTACCCTTACCTTGCCTTGCTTTCCCTTGCGTTCCTTGCCTTCCGTTACTTTTTGCTTACCTTACGTGCATTGCCTATCCTTGCGTTGTCGTGCCTTAGCCTTGCCTTGCCTCACCGTGCCTTGCCTTGCGTTACCCTTTCCTTGCCTTGCCCTGCATTGCCTAGCCGTGCGTTGTTGTGCATTAGCCTTGCCTTGACTCACCGTGCCTTGCCTTGCGTTACCCTTTCCTTGCCTTGCCCTGCATTGCCTAGCCGTGCGTTGTCGTGCCTTAGCCTTGTTTCCTCTTGCCGTGTCGTGCCTTTTGTTACACTTGCCTTGCCTGGATTCGCCTTGCCTTCCTTTCCTTCCGTTACTCTGTCCTTGCCTTACCGTGCACTGTCTAGCCTTGCGTTGTCGTGCATTAGCCTTGCCTTGCCTGACAGTGCCTTGCCTTGCGTTACCCTTTCCTTGCCTTGCCGTGCATTGCCTAACCGTGCTTTGTCGTGCCTTAGCCTTGTTTCACCTTGCCATAGCCTTGCTTGCGTTGCCTTGCTTTGCCTTGCCTTCCTTGCCTTCCGTTACCCTTTCCTTGCCTTGCCGTGCATTGCCTAACCGTGCTTTGTCGTGCCTTAGCCTTGTTTCACCTTGCCATAGCCTTGCTTGCGTTGCCTTGCTTTGCCTTGCCTTCCTTGCCTTCCGTTACTCTTTGCTTGCCTTCCGTGCATTGCCTAGCCGTGCGTTGTCGTGCCTTAGCCTTGTCTCCCCTTGCCGTGCCGTTCCTTCCGTTACCCTTGCCTTGCCTTGCTTTCCCTTGCCTTACTTGCCTTCCGTTACTCTTTGCTTACCTTCCGTGCATTGCCTAGGCTTGCGTTGTCGTGCCTTAGCCTTGCCTCGCCTGACAGTACCTTGCCTTGCGTTACGCTTTCCTTGCGTTGCCGTGCACTGTCTAGCCGTGCGTTGTCGTGCTTTAGCCTTGTTTCCCCTTACCGGGCCGTTCGTTCCGTTACCCTTGCCTTCCCTTGCTTTCCCTTGCCGTCCTTGCCTTCCGTTACTCTTTGCTTGCCTTCCGTGCATTGCCTAGCCTTGCGTTGTCGTGCCTTAGCCTTGCCTCGCCTGACCGTGCCTTGCCTGGCGTTACCCTTACCTTGCCTTGCTTTCCCTTGCGTTCCTTGCCTTCCGTTAATTTTGCTTACCTTACGTGCATTGCCTATCCTTGCGTTGTCGGGCCTTAGCCTTGCCTTGCCTCACCGTGCCTTGCCTTGCGTTACCCTTTCCTTGCCTTGCCCTGCATTGCCTAGCCGTGCGTTGTCGTGCACTAGCCTTGCCTCGCCTGACCGTGCCTTGCCTTGCGTTAGTCTTTCCTTGCCTTGCCGTGCATTGCCTAGCCGTGCATTGTCGTGCATTAGCCTTGCCTTGCCTCACCGTGCCTTGCCTTGCGTTACCCTTTCCTTGCCTTGCCGTGCATTGCCTAGCCGTGCGTTGTCGTGCATTAACCTTGCCTTGCCTCACCGTGCCTTGCCTTGCGTTACCCTTTCCTTGCCTTGCCGTGCATCGCCTAACCGTGCGTTGTCGTGCCTTAGCCTTGTTTCCCCTTGCCGAGCCGTTCCTTCCATTACCCTTACCGTGCCTTGCTTTCCCTTGCTTTCCTTGGCTTCCGTTACTCTTTGCTTACATTCCTTGCATTGCCTAGCGTTGCTTTGTCGTGCCTTAGCCTTGCCTCGCCTGACAGTGCCTTGCCTTGCGTTACCCTTTCTTTGCCTGGCCGTGCATTGCCTAGCCGTGCGTTGCCGTGCCTTAGCCTTCTTTCCCCTTGCAGAGCCGTTCCTTCCGTTACCCTTGCCTTGCCTTGCTTTCCCTTGCCTTCCTTGCCTTCCGTTACTCTTTCCTTGCCTTGCCGTGCATTGCCTAGCCGTGCGTTGTCGTGCATTAGCCTTGCCTTGCCTCACCGTGCCTTGCCTTGCGTTACCCTTTCCTTGCCTTGCCGTGCATCGCCTAGCCGTGCGTTGTCGTGCCTTAGCCTTGTTTCCCCTTGCCGAGCCGTTCCTTCCATTACCCTTACCTTGCCTTGCTTTCCCTTGCCTTCCTTGCCTTCCGTTACTCTTTGCTTGCCTCCCGTGCATTGCCTAGCCGTGCGTTGTCGTGCCTTAGCCTTGTCTCCCCTTGCCGTGCCGTTCCTTCCGTTACCCTTGCCTTGCCTTGCTTTCCCTTGCCTTCCTTGCCTTCCGTTACTCTTTGCTTACCTTTCGTGCATTGCCTAGGCTTGCGTTGTCGTGCCTTAGCCTTGCCTCGCCTGACAGTACCTTGCCTTGCGTTACGCTTTCCTTGCGTTGCCGTGCATTGTCTAGCCGTGCGTTGTCGTGCTTGAGCCTTGTTTCCCCTTACCGTGCCGTTCGTTCCGTTACCCTTGCCTTCCCTTGCTTTCCCTTGCCGTCCTTGCCTTCCGTTACTCTTTGCTTGCCTTCCGTGCATTGCCTATCCTTGCGTTGTCGTGCCTTAGCCTTGCCTTGCCTCACCGTGCCTTGCCTTGCGTTACCCTTTCCTTGCCTTGCCCTGCATTGCCTAGCCGTGCGTTGTCGTGCATTAGCCTTGCCTTGCCTCACCGTGCCTTGCCTTGCGTTACCCTTTCCTTGCCTTGCCCTGCATTGCCTAGCCGTGCGTTGTCGTGCCTTAGCCTTGTTTCCCCTTGCCGTGCCGTGCCTTTTGTTACACTTGCATTGCCTGGATTCGCCTTGGCTTCCTTTCCTTCCGTTACTCTTTCCTTGCCTTACCGTGCACTGCCTAGCCTTGCGTTGTCGTGCATTAGCCTTGCCTTGCCTGACACTGCCTTGCCTTGCGTTACTCTTTCCTTGCCTTGCCGTGCATTGCCTAACCGTGCTTTGTCGTGCCTTAGCCTTGTTTCACCTTGCCATAGCCTTGCTTGCTTTGACTTCCTTTGCCTTGCATTCCTTGCCTTCCGTTACTCTTTGCTTGCCTTCCGTGCATTGACTAGCCTTGCGTTGTCGTGCCTTAGCCTTGCCTCGCCTGACCGTGCCTTGCCTTGCGTTACCCTTTCCTTGCCTTGCCCTGCATTGCCTAGCCCTGCGTTGTCGTGCCTTAGACTTGTTTCCCCTTGCCGTGCCGTTCTTTCCCTTACCCTTGCCTTGCCTTGCTTTCCCTTGCTTTCCTTGCCTTCCGTTACTCTTTGCTTGCCTTCCGTGCATTGCATAGCCTTGCGTTGTCGTGCCTTAGCCTTGCCTCGCCTGACCGTGCCTTGCCTTGCGTTAGTCTTTCCTTGCCTTGCCGTGCATTGCCTAGCCTTGCATTGTCGTGCATTAGCCTTGCCTTGCCTCACCGTGCCTTGCCTTGCGTTACCCTTTCCTTGCCTTGCCGTGCATTGCCTAGCCGTGCGTTGTCGTGCCTTAGCCTTGTTTCCCCTTGTCGTGCCGTGCCTTTTGTTACACTTGCCTTGCCTGGATTTGCCTTGCCTTCCTTTCCTTCCGTTACTCTTTCCTTGCCTTACCGTGCACTGCCTAGCCTTGCGTTGTCGTGCATTAGCCTTGCCTTGCCTGACCGTGCCTTGCCTGGCGTTACCCTTACCGTGCCTTGCTTTCCCTTGCTTTCCTTGGCTTCCGTTACTCTTTGCTTACATTCCTTGCATTGCCTAGCGTTGCTTTGTCGTGCCTTAGCCTTGCCTCGCCTGACAGTGCCTTGCCTTGCGTTACCCTTTCTTTGCCTGGCCGTGCATTGCCTAGCCTTGCGTTGTCGTGCATTAGCCTTGCCTTGCCTGACCGTGCCGTCCCTGGCGTTACCATTTCCTTGCCTTGCCCTGCATTGCCTAGCCCTGCGTTGTCCTGACTTAGACTTGTTTCCCCTTGCCGTGCCGTTCTTTCCATAACCCTTACCTTGCCTTGCTTTCCCTTGCTTTCCTTGCCTTCCGTTACTCTTTGCTTACCTTCCGTGCATTGCCTAGGCTTGCTTTGTCGTGCCTTAGCCTTGCCTCGCCTGACAGTACCTTGCCTTGCGTTACGCTTTCCTTGCGTTGCCGTGCATTGCCTAGCCGTGCGTTGTCGTGCCTTACCCTTGTTTCCCCTTGCCGTGCCGTTCCTTCCGTTACCCTTGCCTTGCCTTGCTTTCCCTTGCCTTCCTTGCCTTCCGTTACTCTTTCCTTGCCTTGCCGTGCATTGCCTAGCCGTGCGTTGTCGTGCATTAGCCTTGCCTTGCCGCACCGTGCCTTGCCTTGCGTTACCCTTTCCTTGCCTTGCCGTGCATCGCCTAGCCGTGCGTTGTCGTGCCTTAGCCTTGTTTCCCCTTGCCGAGCCGTTCCTTCCATTACCCTTACCTTGCCTTGCTTTCCCTTGCTTTCCTTGGCTTCCGTTACTCTTTGCTTACATTCCTTCCATTGCCTAGCGTTGCTTTGTCGTGCCTTAGCCTTGCCTCGCCTGACAGTGCCTTGCCTTGCGTTACCCTTTCTTTGCCTGGCCGTGCATTGCCTAGCCGTGCGTTGCCGTGCCTTAGCCTTCTTTCCCCTTGCAGAGCCGTTCCTTCCGTTACCATTGCCTTGCCTTGCTTTCCCTTGCCTTCCTTGCCTTCCGTTACTCTTTGCTTGCCTCCCGTGCATTGCCAAGCCGTGCGTTGTCGTGCCTTAGCCTTGTCTCCCCTTGCCGTGCCGTTCCTTCCGTTACCCTTGCATTGCCTTGCTTTCCCTTGCCTTCCTTGCCTTCCGTTACTCTTTGCTTACCTTCCGTGCATTGCCTAGGCTTGCGTTGTCGTGCCTTAGCCTTGCCTCGCCTGACAGTACCTTGCCTTGCGTTACGCTTTCCTTGCGTTGCCGTGCATTGTCTAGCCGTGCGTTGTCGTGCTTGAGCCTTGTTTCCCCTTACCGTGCCGTTCGTTCCGTTACCCTTGCCTTCCCTTGCTTTCCCTTGCCGTCCTTGCCTTCCGTTACTCTTTGCTTGCCTTCCGTGCATTGCCTAGCCTTGCGTTGTCGTGCCTTAGCCTTGACTCGCCTGACCGTGCCTTGCCTGGCGTTACCCTTACCTTGCCTTGCTTTCCCTTGCGTTCCTTGCCTTCCGTTACTTTTTGCTTACCTTACGTGCATTGCCTATCCTTGCGTTGTCGTGCCTTAGCCTTGCCTTGTCTCACCGTGCCTTGCCTTGCGTTACCCTTTCCTTGCCTTGCCCTGCATTGCCTAGCCGTGCGTTGTCGTGCATTAGCCTTGCCTTGCCTCACCGTGCCTTGCCTTGCGTTACCCTTTCCTTGCCTTGCCCTGCATTGCCTAGCCGTGCGTTGTCGTGCCTTAGCCTTGTTTCCCCTTTCCGTGCCCTGCCTTTTGTTACACTTGCCTTGCCTAGATTCGCCTTGCCTTCCTTTCCTTCCGTTACTCTTTCCTTGCCCTACCGTGCACTGCCTAGCCTTGCGTTGTCGTGCATTAGCCTTGCCTTGCCTGACAGTGCCTTGCCTTGCGTTACCCTTTCCTTGCCTTGCCGTGCATTGCCTAACCGTGCTTTGTCGTGCCTTAGCCTTGTTTCACCTTGCCATAGCCTTGCTTGCGTTGCCTTGCTTTGCCTTGCCTTCCTTGCCTTCCGTTACTCTTTCCTTGCCTTGCCGTGCATTGCCTAGCCGTGCGTTGCCGTGCATTAGCCTTGCCTTGCCTCACCGTGCCTTGCCTTGCGTTACCCTTTCCTTGCCTTGCCGTGCATCGCCTAGCCGTGCGTTGTCGTGCCTTACCCTTGTTTCCCCTTGCTGAGCCGTTCCTTCCATTACCCTTGCCTTTCCTTGCTTTCCCTTGCCTTCCTTGCCTTCCGTTACTCTTTGCTTGCCTTCCGTGCATTGCCTAGCCTTGCGTTGTCGTGCCTTAGCCTTGCCTCGACTGACAGTGCCTTGCCTTGCCTTACCCTTTCCTTGCCTGGCCGTGCATTGCCTAGCCGTGCGTTGCCGTGCCTTAGCCTTGTTTCCCCTTGCAGAGCCGTTCCTTCCGATTCCCTTGCCTTGCCTAGCTTTCCCTTGATTTCCTTGCCTTCCGTTACTCTTTGCTTGCCTCCCGTGCATTGCCTAGCCTTGCGTTGTCGTGCCTTAGCCTTGTTTCACCTTGCCATAGACTTGCTTGCGTTGCCTTGCTTTGCCTTGCCTTCCTTGCCTTCCGTTACTCTTTCCTTGCCTTCCGTGCATTGCCTAGCCTTGCGTGGTCTTGCCTTAGCCTTTTTTCACCTTGCCATAGACTTGCTTGCTTTGCCTTGCTTTGCCTTGCATTCCTTGCCTTCCGTTACTCTTTGTTTGCCTTCCGTGCATTGCCTAGCCTTGCGTTGTCGTGCCTTATCCTTGCCTCGCCTGACCGTGCTTTGCCTTGCGTTACCCTTTCCTTGCCTGGCCGTGCATTGCCTAGCCGTGCGTGGCCGTTCCTTAGCCTTGTTTCCCCTTGCCGTGCCGTGCCTTTTGTTACACTTGCCTTGCCTTGCTTTGCCTTGCCTTCCTTTCCTTTCGTTACTCTTTCCTTGCCTAGCCGTGCACTGCCTAGCCTTGCGTTGTCGTGCATTAGCCTTGCCTCCCCAAACCGTGCCTTGCCTTGCGTTACCCTTTCCTTGCCTTGCCCTGCATTGCCTAGCCCTGCGTTGTCGTGCCTTAGCCTTGTTTCCCCTTGCCGTGCCGTTCTTTCCCTTGCCCTTACCTTGCCTTGCTTTCCCTTGCTTTCCTTGCCTTCCGTTACTCTTTGCTTACCTTCCGTGCATTGCCTAGACTTGCGTTGTCGTGCCTTAGCCTTACCTCGCCTGACAGTACCTTGCCTTGAGTTACGCTTTCCTTGCGTTGCCGTGCATTGCCTAGCCGTGCGTTGTCGTGCCTTAGCCTTGTTTCCCCTTTCCTTGCCGTTCTTTCCGTTACCCTTGCCTTGCCTTGCTTTTCCTTGCCTTCCTTGCCTTCCGTTACTCTTTGCTTGCCTCCCGTGCATTGCCTAGCCTTGCGTTGTCGTGCCTTAGCCTTGTTTCACCTTGTTATAGACTTGCTTGCGTTGCCTTGCTTTGCCTTGCCTTCCTTGCCTTCCGTTACTCTTTGCTTGCCTTCCGTGCATTGCCTAGCCTTTCGTTGTCTTGCCTTAGCCTTTTTTCACCTTGCCATAGCCTTGCTTGCGTTGCTTTGCTTTGCCTTGCATTCCTTGCCTTCCGTTACTCTTTGCTTGCCTTCCGTGCATTGCCTATACGTGCGTTGTCGTGCCTTAGCCTTGCCTCGCCTGACCGTGCCTTGCCTTGCGTTACCCTTTCCTTGCCTGGCCGTGCATTGCCTAGCCGTGCGTTGCCGTGCCTTAGCCTTGTTTCCCCTTGCCGTGCCGTTCCTTCCGTTACCCTTGCCTTGCCTTGCTTTGCCTTGCTTCCTTGCCTTCCGTTACTCTTTCCTTGCCTAGCCGTGCATTGCCTAGCCTTGCGTTGTACGTGCCTTAGCCTTGTTTCACCTTGCCATAGTCTTGCTTGCCTTGCCTTGCTTTGCCTTGCCTTCCTTGCCTTCCGTTACTCTTTGCTTGCCTTCCGTGCATTGCCTAGCCGAGCGTAGTCGTGCCTTAGACTTGTTTCCCCTTGCCGTGCCGTTCTTTCCCTTACCCTTGCCTTGCCTTGCTTTCCCTGGCCTTCCTTGCCTTCCCTTACTCTGTGTTTGGCTTCCGTGTATTGCCTAGCCTTGCGTTGCCGTGCCTTAGCCTTGTTTTCCCTTGCCGTGCCGTGCCTTTTGTTACACTTGCCTTGCCTGCCTTTCCTTGCCTTCCTTTCCTTCCGTTACTCTTTCCTTACCTTGCCGTGCACTGCCTAGCCTTGCTTTGTCGTGCATTAGCCTTGCCTTGCCTCACCGTGCCATGCCTTGCGTTACCTTTTCCTTGGCTGGCCGTGCATTGCCTAGCCGTGCGTTGCCGTGCCTTAGCCTTCTTTCCCCTTGCAGAGCCGTTCCTTCCGTTACCCTTGCCTTGCCTTGCATTCACTTGCCTTCCTTGCCTTCCGTTACTCTTTGCTTGCCTCCCGTGCATTGCCTAGCCTTGCGTTGTCGTGCTTTAGCCTTTTTTCACCTTGCCATAGCCTTGCTTGCGTTGCCTTGCTTTGCCTTGCATTCCTTGCCTTCCGTTACTGCTTGCCTGCCTTCCGTGCAATGACTAGCCTTGCGTTGTCGTGCCTTAGCCTTGCCTCGCCTGACCGTGCCTTGCCTGGCATTACCCTTACCTTGCCTTGCTTTCCCTTGCTTTCCTTACCTTCCGTTACCCTTTGCTTACCTTACGTACATTGCCTAGCCTGGCGTTGTCGTGCCTTAGCCTTGCCTTGCCTGACAGTGCCTTGCCTTGCGTTACCCTTTCCTTGCCTTGCCGTGCATTGCCTAGCCGTGCGTTGTCGTGCCTTAGCCTTGTTTCACCTTGCCATAGCCTTGCTTGCGTTGCCTTGCTTTGCCTTGCCTTCCTTGCCTTCCGTTACTCTTTCCTTGCCTTGCCGTGCATTGCCTAGCCGTGCGTTGTCGTGCATTAGCCTTGCCTTGCCTCACCGTGCCTTGCCTTGCGTTACCCTTTCCTTGCCTTGCCGTGCATTGCCTAGCCGTGCGTTGTCGTGCCTTAGCCTTGTTTCCCCTTGCAGAGCCGTTCCTTCCGTTACCCTTGCCTTGCCTTGCTTTCCCTTGCCTTCCTTGCCTTCCGTTACTCTTTGCTTGCCTTCCGTGCATTGCCTAGCCTTGCGTTGTCGTGCCTTAGCCTTGCCTCGCCTGACCGTGCCTTGCCTGGCGTTACCCTTACCTTGCCTTGCTTTCCCTTGCGTTCCTTGCCTTCCGTTACTTTTTGCTTACCTTTCTTGCCTTCCGTAGATTGCCTATCCTTGCGTTGTCGGGCCTTAGCCTTGCCTTCCCTCACCGTGCCTTGCCTTGCGTTACCCTTTCCTTGCCTTGCCCTGCATTGCCTAGCCGTGCGTTGTCGTGCACTAGCCTTGCCTCGCCTGACCGTGCCTTGCCTTGCGTTAGTCTTTCCTTGCCTTGCCGTGCATTGCCTAGCCGTGCATTGTCGTGCATTAGCCTTGCCTTGCCTCACCGTGCCTTGCCTTGCGTTACCCTTTCCTTGCCTTGCCGTGCATTGCCTAGCCGTGCGTTGTCGTGCATTAACCTTGCCTTGCCTCGCCGTGCCTTGCCTTGCGTTACCCTTTCCTTGCCTTGCCGTGCATCGCCTAACCGTGCGTTGTCGTGCCTTAGCCTTGTTTGCCCTTGCCGAGCCGTTCCTTCCATTACCCTTACCTTGCCTTGCTTTCCCTTGCTTTCCTTGGCTTCCGTTACTCTTTGCTTACATTCCTTGCATTGCCTAGCGTTGCTTTGTCGTGCCTTAGCCTTGCCTCGCCTGACAGTGCCTTGCCTTGCGTTACCCTTTCTTTGCCTGGCCGTGCATTGCCTAGCCGTGCGTTGCCGTGCCTTAGCCTTCTTTCCCCTTGCAGAGCCGTTCCTTCCGTTACCCTTGCCTTGCCTTGCTTTCCCTTGCCTTCCTTGCCTTCCGTTACTCTTTCCTTGCCTTGCCGTGCATTGCCTAGCCGTGCGTTGTCGTGCATTAGCCTTGCCTTGCCTCACCGTGCCTTGCCTTGCGTTACCCTTTCCTTGCCTTGCCGTGCATCGCCTAGCCGTGCGTTGTCGTGCCTTAGCCTTGTTTCCCCTTGCCGAGCCGTTCCTTCCATTACCCTTACCTTGCCTTGCTTTCCCTTGCTTTCCTTGGGTTCCGTTACTCTTTGCTTACATTCCTTGCATTGCCTAGCGTTGCTTTGTCGTGCCTTAGCATTGCCTCGCCTGACAGTGCCTTGCCTTGCGTTACCCTTTCTTTGCCTGGCCGTGCATTGCCTAGCCGTGCGTTGCCGTGCCTTAGCCTTCTTTCCCCTTGCAGAGCCGTTCCTTCCGTTACCCTTGCCTTGCCTTGCTTTCCCTTGCCTTCCTTGCCTTCCGTTACTCTTTGCTTGCCTCCCGTGCATTGCCTAGCCGTGCGTTGTCGTGCCTTAGCCTTGTCTCCCCTTGCCGTGCCGTTCCTTCCGTTACCCTTGCCTTGCCTTGCTTTCCCTTGCCTTCCTTGCCTTCCGTTACTCTTTGCTTACCTTCCGTGCATTGCCTAGGCTTGCGTTGTCGTGCCTTAGCCTTGCCTCGCCTGACAGTACCTTGCCTTGCGTTACGCTTTCCTTGCGTTGCCGTGCATTGTCTAGCCGTGCGTTGTCGTGCTTGAGCCTTGTTTCCCCTTACCGTGCCGTTCGTTCCGTTACCCTTGCCTTCCCTTGCTTTCCCTTGCCGTCCTTGCCTTCCGTTACTCTTTGCTTGCCTTCCGTGCATTGCCTATCCTTGCGTTGTCGTGCCTTAGCCTTGCCTTGCCTCACCGTGCCCTGCCTTGCGTTACCCTTTCCTTGCCTTGCCCTGCATTGCCTAGCCGTGCGTTGTCGTGCATTAGCCTTGCCTTGCCTCACCGTGCCTTGCCTTGCGTTACCCTTTCCTTGCCTTGCCCTGCATTGCCTAGCCGTGCGTTGTCGTGCCTTAGCCTTGTTTCCCCTTGCCGTGCCGTGCCTTTTGTTACACTTGCCTTGCCTGGATTCGCCTTGGCTTCCTTTCCTTCCGTTACTCTTTCCTTGCCTTACCGTGCACTGCCTAGCCTTGCGTTGTCGTGCATTAGCCTTGCCTTGCCTGACAGTGCCTTGCCTTGCGTTACTCTTTCCTTGCCTTGCCGTGCATTGCCTAACCGTGCTTTGTCGTGCCTTAGCCTTGTTTCACCTTGCCATAGCCTTGCTTGCGTTGCCTTGCTTTGCCTTGCCTTCCTTGCCTTCCGTTACTCTTTCCTTGCCTTGCCGTGCATTGCCTAGCCGTGCGTTGCCGTGCATTAGCCTTGCCTTGTCTCACCGTGCCTTGCCTTGCGTTACCCTTTCCTTGCCTTGCCGTGCATCGCCTAGCCGTGCGTTGTCGTGCCTTAGCCTTGTTTCCCCTTGCTGAGCCGTTCCTTCCATTACCCTTGCCTTTCCTTGCTTTCCCTTGCCTTCCTTGCCTTCCGTTACTCTTTGCTTGCCTTCCGTGCATTGCCTAGGCTTGCGTTGTCGTGCCTTAGCCTTGCCTCGCCTGACAGTGCCTTGCCTTGCCTTACCCTTTCCTTGCCTGGCCGTGCATTGCCTAGCCGTGCGTTGTCGTGCCTTAGCCTTGTTTCCCCTTGCAGAGCCGTTCCTTCCGATTCCCTTGCCTTGCCTTGCTTTCCCTTGATTTCCTTGCCTTCCGTTACTCTTTGCTTGCCTCCCGTGCATTGCCTAGCCTTGCGTTGTCGTGCCTTAGCCTTGTTTCACCTTGCCATAGACTTGCTTGCGTTGCCTTGCTTTGCCTTGCCTTCCTTGCCTTCCGTTACTCTTTCCTTGCCTTCCGTGCATTGCCTAGCCTTGCGTTGTCTTGCCTTAGCCTTTTTTCACCTTGCCATAGACTTGCTTGCTTTGCCTTGCTTTGCCTTGCATTCCTTGCCTTCCGTTACTCTTTGTTTGCCTTCCGTGCATTGCTTAGCCTTGCGTTGTCGTGCCTTAGCCTTGCCTCGCCTGACAGTGCCTTGCCTTGCGTTACCCTTTCCTTGCCTGGCCGTGCATTGCCTAGCGGTGCGTTGCCGTGCCTTAGCATTGTTTCCCCTTGCCGTGCCGTCCCTTTTGTTACACTTGCCTTGCCTGGCTTTGCCTTGCCTTCCTTTCCTTCCGTTACTCTTTCCTTACCTTGCCGTGCACTGCCTAGCCTTGCGTTGTCGTGCATTAGCCTTGCCTTGCCTCACCGTGCCTTGCCTTGCGTTACCTTTTCCTTGCCTTGCCGTGCATTGCCTAGCCGTGCGTTTTCGTGCATTAGCCTTGCCTTGCCTCACCGTGCCTTGCCTTGCGCTACCCTTTCCTTCCCTATCCGTGGATTCCCTAGCTGTGCGTTGTCGTGCCTTAGCCTTGTTTCCCCTTGCGGTGCCGTGCCTTCCGTTACCCTTGACTTGCCTTGCTTTCCCTTGCCTTCCTTGCCTTCCGTTACTCTTTCCTTGCCTAGCTGTGCCCTGCCAGCCTTGTGTTGTCGTGCCGTAGCCTTGTTTCACCTTGCCATAGCCTTGCTTGCGTTGCCTTCCTTTGCTTTGCCTTCCTTGCCTTCCGTTACTCTTTGCTTGCCTTCCGTGCATTGCCTAGCCTTGCGTTGTCGTGCCTTAGCCTTTTTTCACCTTTCCATATCCTTGCTTGCCTTGCCTTGCTTTGCCTTGCCTTCCTTGCCTTCCGTTACTCTTTCCTTGCCTTGCCTTGCATTGCCTAGCCGTGCGTTGTCGTGCAGTAGCCTTGCCTTGCCTCACCGTGCCTTGCCTTGCGTTACCCTTTCCTTGCCTTGCCGTGCATTACCTAGCCGTGCGTTGTCGTGCCTTAGCCTTGTTTCCCCTTGCCGTGCCGTTCCTTCCGTTACCCTTGCCTTGCCTTGCTTTCCCTTGCTTTCCTTCCCTTCCGTTACTCTTTGCTTACCTTCCGTGCATTGCCTAGCCTTGCGTTGTCGTGCCTTAGCCTTGCCTCGCCTGACAGTACCTTGCCTTGCGTTACGCTTTCCTTGCGTTGCCGTACATTGCCCAGCCGTGCGTTGTGGTGCCTTAGCCTTGTTTCCCCTTGCCGTGCCGTTCCTTCCGTTACACTTGCCTTGCCTTGCTTACCCTTGCCTTCCTTGCCTTCCGTTACTCTTTGCTTGCTTTCCGTGCATTGCCTAGCCTTGCGTTGTCGTGCCTTAGCCTTGTTAACCTTGCCATAGCCTTGCTTGCGTTGCCTTGCTTTGCCTTGCCTTCCTTGCCTTCCGTTACTCTTTGCTTGCCTTCCGTGCATTCCCTAACCTTGCGTTGTCTTGACTTAGCCTTTTATCACCTTGCCATAGCCTTGCTTGCGTTGACTTCCTTTGCCTTGCATTCCTTGCCTTCCGTTACTCTTTGCTTTCCTTCCGTGCATTGACTAGCCTTGCGTTGTCGTGCCTTAGCCTTGCCTCGCCTGACCGTGCCTTGCCTTGCGTTACCCTTTCCTTGCCTTGCCCTGCATTGCCTAGCCCTGCGTTGTCGTGCCTTAGACTTGTTTCCCCTTGCCGTGCCGTTCTTTCCCTTACCCTTGCCTTGCCTTGCTTTCCCTTGCTTTCCTTGCCTTCCGTTACTCTTTGCTTGCCTTCCGTGCATTGCATAGCCTTGCGTTGTCGTGCCTTAGCCTTGCCTCGCCTGACCGTGCCTTGCCTTGCGTTAGTCTTTCCTTGCCTTGCCGTGCATTGCCTAGCCTTGCATTGTCGTGCATTAGCCTTGCCTTGCCTCACCGTGCCTTGCCTTGCGTTACCCTTTCCTTGCCTTGCCGTGCATTGCCTAGCCGTGCGTTGTCGTGCCTTAGCCTTGTTTCCCCTTGTCGTGCCGTGCCTTTTGTTACACTTGCCTTGCCTGGATTTGCCTTGCCTTCCTTTCCTTCCTTTACTCTTTCCTTGCCTTACCGTGCACTGAATAGCCTTGCGTTGTCGTGCATTACCCTTGCCTTGCCTGACCGTGCCTTGCCTGGCGTTACCCTTACCGTGCCTTGCTTTCCCTTGCTTTCCTTGCCTTCCGTTACTCTTTGCTTACATTCCTTGCATTGCCTAGCGTTGCTTTGTCGTGCCTTAGCCTTGCCTCGCCTGACAGTGCCTTGCCTTGCGTTACCCTTTCTTTGCCTGGCCGTGCATTGCCTAGCCGTGCGTTGCCGTGCCTTAGCCTTCTTTCCCCTTGCAGAGCCGTTCCTTCCGTTACCCTTGCCTTGCCTTGCATTCACTTACCTTCCTTGCCTTCCGTTACTCTTTGCTTGCCTCCCGTGCATTGCCTAGCCTTGCGTTGTCGTGCCTTAGCCTTTTTTCACCTTGCCATAGCCTTGCTTGCGTTGCCTTGCTTTGCCTTGCATTCCTTGCCTTCCGTTACTGCTTGCCTGCCTTCCGTGCATTGACTAGCCTTGCGTTGTCGTGCCTTAGCCTTGCCTTGCCTGACCGTGCCTTGCCTGGCATTACCCTTACCTTGCCTTGCTTTCCCTTGCTTTCCTTACCTTCCGTTACCCTTTGCTTACCTTACGTACATTGCCTAGCCTGGCGTTGTCGTGCCTTAGCCTTGCCTTGCCTGACAGTGCCTTGCCTTGCGTTACCCTTTCCTTGCCTTGCCGTGCATTGCCTAACCGTGCTTTGTCGTGCTTTAGCCTTGTTTCACCTTGCCATAGCCTTGCTTGCGTTGCCTTGCTTTGCCTTGCCTTCCTTGCCTTCCGTTACTCTTTCCTTGCCTTGCCGTGCATTGCCTAGCCGTGCGTTGTCGTGCATTAGCCTTGCCTTGCCTCACCGTGCCTTGCCTTGCGTTACCCTTTCCTTGCTTTGCCGTGCATCGCCTAGCCGTGCGTTGTCGTGCCTTAGCCTTGTTTCCCCTTGCAGAGCCGTTCCTTCCGTTACCCTTGCCTTGCCTTGATTTCCCTTGCCTTCCTTGCCTTCCGTTACTCTTTGCTTGCCTCCCGTGCATTGCCTAGCCTTGCGTTGTCGTGCCTTAGCCTTTTTTCACCTTGCCATAGCCTTGCTTGCGTTGCCTTGCTTTCCCTTGCCTTCCTTGCCCACCGTTACTCTTTCCTTGCCTAGCTGTGCACTGCCCAGCCTTGCGTTGTCGTGCCGTAGCCTTGTTTCACCTTGCCATAGCCTTGCTTGCGTTGCCTTCCTTTGCTTTGCCTTCCTTGCTTTCCGTTACTCTTTGCTTGCCTTCCGTGCATTGCCTAGCCTTGCGTTGTCGTGCCTTAGCCTTTTTTCACCTTTCCATATCCTTGCTTGCCTTGCCTTGCTTTGCCTTGCTTTCCTTGCCCTCCGTTACTCTTTCCTTGCCTTGCCTTGCATTGCCTAGCCGTGCGTTGTCGTGCAGTAGCCTTGCCTTGCCTCACCGTGCCTTGCCTTGCGTTACCCTTTCCTTGCCTTGCCCTGCATTGCCTAGCCCTGCGTTGTCGTGCCTTAGCCTTGTTTCCCCTTACCGTGCCGTTCCTTCCGTTACCCTTGCCTTCCCTTGCTTTCCCTTGCCTTCCTTGCCTTCCGTTACTCTTTGCTTACCTTCCGTGCATTGCCTAGCCTTGCGTTGTCGTGCCTTAGCCTTGCCTCGCCTGACAGTACCTTGCCTTGCGTTACGCTTTCCTTGCGTTGCCGTACATTGCCCAGCCGTGCGTTGTGGTGCCTTAGCCTTGTTTCCCCTTGCCGTGCCGTTCCTTCCGTTACACTTGCCTTGCCTTGCTTACCCTTGCCTTCCTTGCCTTCCGTTACTCTTTTCTTGCCTTCCGTGCATTGCCTAGCCTTGCGTTGTCGTGCCTTAGCCTTGCCTCGACTGACAGTGCCTTGCCTTGCCTTACCCTTTCCTTGCCTGGCCGTGCATTGCCTAGCCGAGCGTTGCCGTGCCTTAGCCTTGTTTCCCCTTGCAGAGCCGTTCCTTCCGATTCCCTTGCCTTGCCTAGCTTTCCCTTGATTTCCTTGCCTTCCGTTACTCTTTGCTTGCCTCCCGTGCATTGCCTAGCCTTGCGTTGTCGTGCCTTAGCCTTGTTTCACCTTGCCATAGACTTGCTTGCGTTGCCTTGCTTTGCCTTGCCTTCCTTGCCTTCCGTTACACTTTCCTTGCCTTCCGTGCATTGCCTAGCCTTGCGTGGTCTTGCCTTAGCCTTTTTTCACCTTGCCATAGACTTGCTTGCTTTGCCTTGCTTTGCCTTGCATTCATTGCCTTCCGTTACTCTTTGTTTGCCTTCCGTGCATTGCCTAGCCTTGCGTTGTCGTGCCTTATCCTTGCCTCGCCTGACCGTGCTTTGCCTTGCGTTACCCTTTCCTTGCCTGGCCGTGCATTGCCTAGCCGTGCGTGGCCGTTCCTTAGCCTTGTTTCCCCTTGCCGTGCCGTGCCTTTTGTTACACTTGCCTTGCCTTGCTTTGCCTTGCCTTCCTTTCCTTTCGTTACTCTTTCCTTGCCTAGCCGTGCACTGCCTAGCCTTGCGTTGTCGTGCATTAGCCTTGCCTCCCCAAACCGTGCCTTGCCTTGCGTTACCCTTTCCTTGCCTTGCCCTGCATTGCCTAGCCCTGCGTTGTCGTGCCTTAGCCTTGTTTCCCCTTGCCGTGCCGTTCTTTCCCTTGCCCTTACCTTGCCTTGCTTTCCCTTGCTTTCCTTGCCTTCCGTTACTCTTTGCTTACCTTCCGTGCATTGCCTAGACTTCCGTTGTCGTGCCTTAGCCTTACCTCGCCTGACAGTACCTTGCCTTGCGTTACGCTTTCCTTGCGTTGCCGTGCATTGCCTAGCCGTGCGTTGTCGTGCCTTAGCCTTGTTTCCCCTTTCCTTGCCGTTCCTTCCGTTACCCTTGCCTTGCCTTGCTTTCCCTTGCCTTCCTTGCCTTCCGTTACTCTTTGCTTGCCTCCCGTGCATTGCCTAGCCTTGCGTTGTCGTGCCTTAGCCTTGTTTCACCTTGTTATAGACTTGCTTGCGTTGCCTTGCTTTGCCTTGCCTTCCTTGCCTTCCGTTACTCTTTGCTTGCCTTCCGTGCATTGCCTAGCCTTTCGTTGTCTTGCCTTAGCCTTTTTTCACCTTGCCATAGCCTTGCTTGCGTTGCTTTGCTTTGCCTTGCCTTCCTTGCCTTCCGTTACTCTTTGCTTGCCTTCCGTGCATTGCCTAGCCTTGCGTTGTCGTGCATTAGCCTTGCCTTGCCTACCGTGCCTTGCCTTGCGTTACCCTTTCCTTGCCTGGCCGTGCATTGCCTAGCCGTGCGTTGCCGTTCCTTAGCCTTGTTTCCCCTTGCCGTGCCGTGCCTTTTGTTACACTTGCCTTGCCTTGCTTTGCCTTGCCTTCCTTTCCTTCCGTTACTCTTTCCTTGCCTTCCGTGCATTGCCTAGCCTTGCGTTGTCTGCCTTAGCCTTGTCACCTTAGTCTTGCTTGCCTTGCCTTGCTTTGCCTTGCCTTCCTTGCCTTCCGTTACCTTTGCTTGCCTTCCGTGCATTGCCTAGCCGTGCGTATCGTGCCTTAGCCTTGCGTTGCCGTGCCGTTACCCTTGCCTTGCCTTGCTTTCCCTGCCTTCCTTGCCTTCCCTTACTCTTTTTGCTTCCGTGATTGCCTAGCCTTGCGTTGTCGTGCCTTAGCCTTGTTTTCCCTTGCCGTGCCGTGCCTTGGTTACCTTGCCTTGCCTGCCTTTCCTTGCCTTCCTTTCCTTCCGTTACTCTTTCCTTACCTTGCCGTGCACTGCCTAGCCTTGCTTTGTCGTGCATTAGCCTTGTCTTGCCTCACGGTGCCATGCCTTGCGTTACCTTTTCCTTGGCTGGCCGTGCATTGCCTAGCCGTGCGTTGCCGTGCCTTAGCCTTCTTTCCCCTTGCAGAGCCGTTCCTTCCGTTACCCTTGCCTTGCCTTGCATTCCCTTGCCTTCCTTGCCTTCCGTTACTCTTTGCTTGCCTCCCGTGCATTGCCTAGCCTTGCGTTGTCGTGCTTTAGCCTTTTTTCACCTTGCCATAGCCTTGCTTGCGTTGCCTTGCTTTGCCTTGCATTCCTTGCCTTCCGTTACTGCTTGCCTACCTTCCGTGCATTGACTAGCCTTGCGTTGTCGTGCCTTAGCCTTGCCTCGCCTGACCGTGCCTTGCCTGGCATTACCCTTACCTTGCCTTGCTTTCCCTTGCTTTCCTTACCTTCCGTTACCCTTTGCTTACCTTACGTACATTGCCTAGCCTGCGTTGTCGTGCCTTAGCCTTGCCTTGCCTGACAGTGCCTTGCCTTGCGTTACCCTTTCCTTGCCTTGCCGTGCATTGCCTAACCGTGCTTTGTCGTGCCTTAGCCTTGTTTCACCTTGCCATAGCCTTCCTTGCGTTGCCTTGATTTGCCTTGCCTTCCTTGCCTTCCGTTACTCTTTCCTTTCCTTGCCGTGCATTGCCTAGCCTTGCGTTGTCGTGCATTAGCCTTGCCTTGCCTCACCGTGCCTTGCCTTGCGTTACCCTTTCCTTGCTTTGCCGTGCATCGCCTAGCCGTGCGTTGTCGTGCCTTAGCCTTGTTTCCCCTTGCAGAGCCGTTCCTTCCGTTACCCTTGCCTTGCCTTGATTTCCCTTGCCTTCCTTGCCTTCCGTTACTCTTTGCTTGCCTTCCGTGCATTGCCTAGCCTTGCGTTGTCGTGCCTTAGCCTTGCCTCGCCTGACCGTGCCTTGCCTGGCGTTACCCTTACCTTGCCTTGCTTTCCCTTGCGTTCCTTGCCTTCCGTTAATTTTGCTTACCTTACGTAGATTGCCTATCCTTGCGTTGTCGGGCCTTAGCCTTGCCTTGCCTCACCGTGCCTTGCCTTGCGTTACCCTTTCCTTGCCTTGCCCTGCATTGCCTAGCCGTGCGTTGTCGTGCACTAGCCTTGCCTCGCCTGACCGTGCCTTGCCTTGCGTTAGTCTTTCCTTGCCTTGCCGTGCATTGCCTAGCCGTGCATTGTCGTGCATTAGCCTTGCCTTGCCTCACCGTGCCTTGCCTTGCGTTACCCTTTCCTTGCCTTGCCGTGCATTGCCTAGCCGTGCGTTGTCGTGCATTAACCTTGCCTTGCCTCACCGTGCCTTGCCTTGCGTTACCCTTTCCTTGCCTTGCCGTGCATCGCCTAACCGTGCGTTGTCGTGCCTTAGCCTTGTTTCCCCTTGCCGAGCCGTTCCTTCCATTACCCTTACCTTGCCTTGCTTTCCCTTGCTTTCCTTGGCTTCCGTTACTCTTTGCTTACATTCCTTGCATTGCCTAGCGTTGCTTTGTCGTGCCTTAGCCTTGCCTCGCCTGACAGTGCCTTGCCTTGCGTTACCCTTTCTTTGCCTGGCCGTGCATTGCCTAGCCGTGCGTTGCCATGCCTTAGCCTTCTTTCCCCTTGCAGAGCCGTTCCTTCCGTTACCCTTGCCTTGCCTTGCTTTCCCTTGCCTTCCTTGCCTTCCGTTACTCTTTCCTTGCCTTGCCGTGCATTGCCTAGCCGTGCGTTGTCGTGCATTAGCCTTGCCTTGCCTCACCGTGCCTTGCCTTGCGTTACCCTTTCCTTGCCTTGCCGTGCATCGCCTAGCCGTGCGTTGTCGTGCCTTAGCCTTGTTTCCCCTTGCCGAGCCGTTCCTTCCATTACCCTTACCTTGCCTTGCTTTCCCTTGCTTTCCTTGGCTTCCGTTACTCTTTGCTTACATTCCTTGCATTGCCTAGCGTTGCTTTGTCGTGCCTTAGCATTGCCTCGCCTGACAGTGCCTTGCCTTGCGTTACCCTTTCTTTGCCTGGCCGTGCATTGCCTAGCCGTGCGTTGCCGTGCCTTAGCCTTCTTTCCCCTTGCAGAGCCGTTCCTTCCGTTACCCTTGCCTTGCCTTGCTTTCCCTTGCCTTCCTTGCCTTCCGTTACTCTTTGCTTGCCTCCCGTGCATTGCCTAGCCGTGCGTTGTCGTGCCTTAGCCTTGTCTCCCCTTGCCGTGCCGTTCCTTCCGTTACCCTTGCCTTGCCTTGCTTTCCCTTGCCTTCCTTGCCTTCCGTTACTCTTTGCTTACCTTCCGTGCATTGCCTAGGCTTGCGTTGTCGTGCCTTAGCCTTGCCTCGCCTGACAGTACCTTGCCTTGCGTTACGCTTTCCTTGCGTTGCCGTGCATTGCCTAGCCGTGCGTTGTCGTGCTTGAGCCTTGTTTCCCCTTACCGTGCCGTTCGTTCCGTTACCCTTGCCTTCCCTTGCTTTCCCTTGCCGTCCTTGCCTTCCGTTACTCTTTGCTTGCCTTCCGTGCATTGCCTATCCTTGCGTTGTCGTGCCTTAGCCTTGCCTTGCCTCACCGTGCCTTGCCTTGCGTTACCCTTTCCTTGCCTTGCCCTGCATTGCCTAGCCGTGCGTTGTCGTGCATTAGCCTTGCCTTGCCTCACCGTGCCTTGCCTTGCGTTACCCTTTCCTTGCCTTGCCCTGCATTGCCTAGCCGTGCGTTGTCGTGCCTTAGCCTTGTTTCCCCTTGCCGTGCCGTGCCTTTTGTTACACTTGCCTTGCCTGGATTCGCCTTGGCTTCCTTTCCTTCCGTTACTCTTTCCTTGCCTTACCGTGCACTGCCTAGCCTTGCGTTGTCGTGCATTAGCCTTGCCTTGCCTGACAGTGCCTTGCCTTGCGTTACTCTTTCCTTGCCTTGCCGTGCATTGCCTAACCGTGCTTTGTCGTGCCTTAGCCTTGTTTCACCTTGCCATAGCCTTGCTTGCGTTGCCTTGCTTTGCCTTGCCTTCCTTGCCTTCCGTTACTCTTTCCTTGCCTTGCCGTGCATTGCCTAGCCGTGCGTTGCCGTGCATTAGCCTTGCCTTGTCTCACCGTGCCTTGCCTTGCGTTACCCTTTCCTTGCCTTGCCGTGCATCGCCTAGCCGTGCGTTGTCGTGCCTTAGCCTTGTTTCCCCTTGCTGAGCCGTTCCTTCCATTACCCTTGCCTTTCCTTGCTTTCCCTTGCCTTCCTTGCCTTCCGTTACTCTTTGCTTGCCTTCCGTGCATTGCCTAGGCTTGCGTTGTCGTGCCTTAGCCTTGCCTCGCCTGACAGTGCCTTGCCTTGCCTTACCCTTTCCTTGCCTGGCCGTGCATTGCCTAGCCGTGCGTTGTCGTGCCTTAGCCTTGTTTCCCCTTGCAGAGCCGTTCCTTCCGATTCCCTTCCCTTGCCTTGCTTTCCCTTGATTTCCTTGCCTTCCGTTACTCTTTGCTTGCCTCCCGTGCATTGCCTAGCCTTGCGTTGTCGTGCCTTAGCCTTGTTTCACCTTGCCATAGACTTGCTTGCGTTGCCTTGCTTTGCCTTGCCTTCCTTGCCTTCCGTTACTCTTTCCTTGCCTTCCGTGCATTCTAGCCTTGCGTTGTCTTGCCTTAGCCTTTTTTCACCTTGCCATAGACTTGCTTGCTTTGCCTTGCTTTGCCTTGCATTCCTTGCCTTCCGTTACTCTTTGTTGCCTTCCGTGCATTGCTTAGCCTTGCGTTGTCGTGCCTTAGCCTTGCCTCGCCTGACAGTGCCTTGCCTTGCGTTACCCTTTCCTTGCCTGGCCGTGCATTGCCTAGCGGTGCGTTGCCGTGCCTTAGCATTGTTTCCCCTTGCCGTGCCGTCCCTTTTGTTACACTTGCCTTGCCTGGCTTTGCCTTGCCTTCCTTTCCTTCCGTTACTCTTTCCTTACCTTGCCGTGCACTGCCTAGCCTTGCGTTGTCGTGCATTAGCCTTGCCTTGCCTCACCGTGCCTTGCCTTGCGTTACCTTTTCCTTGCCTTGCCGTGCATTGCCTAGCCGTGCGTTTTCGTGCATTAGCCTTGCCTTGCCTCACCGTGCCTTGCCTTGCGCTACCCTTTCCTTCCCTATCCGTGGATTCCCTAGCTGTGCGTTGTCGTGCCTTAGCCTTGTTTCCCCTTGCGGTGCCGTGCCTTCCGTTACCCTTGACTTGCCTTGCTTTCCCTTGCCTTCCTTGCCTTCCGTTACTCTTTCCTTGCCTAGCTGTGCCCTGCCAGCCTTGTGTTGTCGTGCCGTAGCCTTGTTTCACCTTGCCATAGCCTTGCTTGCGTTGCCTTCCTTTGCTTTGCCTTCCTTGCCTTCCGTTACTCTTTGCTTGCCTTCCGTGCATTGCCTAGCCTTGCGTTGTCGTGCCTTAGCCTTTTTTCACCTTTCCATATCCTTGCTTGCCTTGCCTTGCTTTGCCTTGCCTTCCTTGCCTTCCGTTACACTTTCCTTGCCTTGCCTTGCATTGCCTAGCCGTGCGTTGTCGTGCAGTAGCCTTGCCTTGCCTCACCGTGCCTTGCCTTGCGTTACCCTTTCCTTGCCTTGCCGTGCATTACCTAGCCGTGCGTTGTCGTGCCTTAGCCTTGTTTCCCCTTGCCGTGCCGTTCCTTCCGTTACCCTTGCCTTGCCTTGCTTTCCCTTGCTTTCCTTCCCTTCCGTTACTCTTTGCTTACCTTCCGTGCATTGCCTAGCCTTGCGTTGTCGTGCCTTAGCCTTGCCTCGCCTGACAGTACCTTGCCTTGCGTTACGCTTTCCTTGCGTTGCCGTACATTGCCCAGCCGTGCGTTGTGGTGCCTTAGCCTTGTTTCCCCTTGCCGTGCCGTTCCTTCCGTT